>NW_027185438.1:220000-410000 GCF_022577435.1 Embiotoca jacksoni
GAACCATCCCGACCCCTCAGGTCGTCTGGGACGAGTCTCCTTTCTGTCCCCAGAGTCACAACTAAACATGAAGAAGCAGCGTTCAATTTTTCTGTTCCTCATATCTGGAACAAAGTCCCAGAAAGCTGCAGATCTGCTGAGACTCTCAGCTGCTTCAAATCAAGATTGAAGACTTTTCTGTTTGCTGCCTTCAATTGAACCAGACTCAAGGATGTTGATCAATTTCCTGCATTTTTGCATTTTATTACCGTATTTTATTTCTTAAACTGCTCTGCAACTTTTATTCTATTTTTAGCTTGTTTAACGTTTTAATGACTGTTTTTAATGTTTCGATCAATGTTCTTAATTGTTTTTAAATTTGCTTTTCCTTTGCCTGATGTTTTGATGCTTTTATTGAGGATAAAGTTGATCTGAATTTCAGGAGCAGGACCACACCTCAAACACTCCCCTTCCAGCCATGCGCCTACAAATACCTTCCTATCTGGTACATCTGTCTGCTACTGGTATACATGCGCTGCTCCCGTTGTTCATGACCCAGCCTCCCTCTCGTCCTTCTAGTTTCGATTCCCTCTGTGATTCTTAGAAGTACCTTGGGGATCTGCAAGGCCGAGAGCCACAGTGGATTCTCAGCTGAACCTTCCCCAAACCACATGTCTTGCTCAGCTCCAACGCATCCCACTGTACCATCATTGATAAATTATGTTCATACCCAATTGAGGTCCTTGCTATTTAAATTGTTATGTGAAGCACTTTGAATTGCCTTGTTGTTGAAATGTGCTATACAAATAAACTTGCCTTCCCTTGTATTCCAGGAATGACTCGATAGTGACTTGATATCAGGATATTATATGAACATTATTAAAAACATCGTTCTCTCCATTCTGAAGTTAAACACACACTGATGATTACATTCTTTGAAATGTTCACTTATAAATCAAGATGTGAAGCAGCATCTCCTGCAGCTCCACCAGCTGATTTTGGCCTCCTAGGAAACTCTGTTTGATTAGACGGCATCAAATCACAGTGCTCGACAAAATAAAGTTACAACATTACAGAAGAACCCAACAATTCAACAGGAAAAAACTGTACTTTAACAGGAAGAAAAACTCCTTCACAGGGGAGAACCTGAAGTTTGACTTCACACATCTAACTCTCCATCCATCCATCCATCCATCCATCTGTGGATACATGGCATAAAATTCAAAATATCCATATATATGATATTATATACATTTTGAAAATTCCGTTTCAACATTTGACATATTAATTAAATTATTTTTAAATCATCACATTCTGTTTTTATTTACATTTTACACAGCGTCCCAACTTTTTGGGGTTATACAGTGGTGTAAAAAAGTGTTTGCCCCCTTCCTGATTTCCAATTTTTTTTGCATGTCTGTCACACTTAAATGCTTCAGATCATCAAACAAATTTAAATATTAGTCAAAGATAACACAAGTAAACACAAAATGCAGTTTTTAAATGAAGGTTTTTATTATTAAGGGAGAAAAACAATCCAAACCCACATGGCCCTGTGTGAAAAAGTGTTTGCCCCCTCCTGTTAAAACATAACTTAACTGTGGTTTTTCACACCTGAGTTCAATTTCTCGAGCCACACCCAGGCCTGATTACTGACACACCTGTTCTCAATCAAGAAATCACTTCAACAGGACCTGCCTGACAAAGTGAAGTAAACCAGAAGATCCTCAGAAGATAGACATCATGCCGAGATCCAAAGAAATTCAGGAACAAATGAGAAAGAAAGTAATTGAGATTTATCAGTCTGGAAAAGGTTCTAAAGCCATTTCTAAAGCTTTGGGACTCCAGAGAACCACAGTGAGAGCCATTATCCACAAATGGAGAAAACATGGAACAGTGGTGAACCTTCCCAGGAGTGGCCGGCCGACCAAAATTACCCCGAGAGAGCAGAGACGACTCATCTGAGAGGTCACAAAAGACCCCACGACAACATCCAAAGAACTGCAGGCCTCACTTGCCTCAGTTCAGGTCAGTGTTCATGACTCCACCAGAAGAAAGAGACTCGGCAGAAATGGCTGCATGGCAGAGTTCCAAGACCAAAACCACCGCTGAGCAAAAACAACATTAAGGCTCGTCTCATTTTTGCCAGAAAACATCTTGATGATCCCCGAGACTTTTGGGAAAATACTCTGTGGACTGACGAGACCAAAGTTGAACTTTTTGGAAGGTGTGTGTCCCGTTACATCTGGTGTAAAAGTAACACCGCATTTCAGAAGAAGAACATCATACCAACAGTAAAATATGGTGGTGGTAGTGTGATGGTCTGGGGCTGTTTTACTGCTTCAGGACCTGGAAGACTTGCTGTGATAAATGGAACCATGAATTCTACCGTCTACCAAAAGATCCTGAAGGAGAACGTCCGGCCGTCTGTTCGTGACCTCAAGCTGAAGCCAACTTGGGTTCTGCAGCAGGACGATGATCCAAAACACACCAGCAAGTCCACCTCTGAATGGATGAAGAGAAACAAAATGAAGACTTTGGAGTGGCCTCGTCAAAGTCCTGACCTGAATCCTATTGAGATGCTGTGGCATGACCTTAAAAAGGAGGTTGGTGCTGGAAAACCCTCCAATGTGTCTGAATTACAACAACTCTGTAAAGATGAGTGGGCCAACATTCATCCACAGCTGGAAAAGACTCATTGCAAGTTATCACAAACGCTTGATTGCAGTTGTTGCTGCTGAGGGTGGCCCAACCAGTTATTAGGTTTAGGAGGCAAACACTTTTTCACACAGGGCCATGTGGGTTTGGATTGTTTTTCTCCCTTAATAATAAAAACCTTCATTTAAAAACTGCATTTTGTGTTTACTTGTATATATATATATATATATATATATATATATATATATATATATATATATATATATATATATATATATATAAAAATATAGATAAAGCTGTGCATGACAGAATATATTTTTGATAATATATTTACAGGAATAAAAAATATATTTGAAATGTGTTCTTGGTTTGAATTGAGAGAGAGGATTACTGGTGATACTCCTGCCAGTTACTTTATTATCATATTGATGAAGATGATGTGTGATATCAGACCTGTTATATGTAGTCATATGAATCATGTTAATTATCGTAGCTCCTACAGACAGTGAGGTCCTCTCAGTCGGCCCTCCATCCATCACCTCACTGCAGACTTACTTTTACACATGTTTCACGTGAAATTCATTAGCATATCATTGACGGTGACTGTAATTGTTTAATGAGTCATTAATAACTAACACAATAATTAGCATCAGTGGCATAATTATGTGTAGTGGCTGCAGCATTATGTTTGGAATAATTATCACCATTGACAGCCTTTTCTACAAACAAGCAGAACCCTGAGAGGCAGCTGTAAAACACACACACACACACACACACACACACACACACACACACACACACACACACACACACACACACACACACACACACACACTCACAATAGGTTTAAAGTGGCCTCTGTCACTGACATGTTTCCATACCAATAAATAAAATAAAACAGATCAATAATCCCAGCTGGTTTCTTCTTGTGTCATGTGACCGTGTTGAAAACAACATGTAGTTGTTGTCTGGTGTTTAAACACGTATATCTGTGTAACGTCTCCACGTTGATGCAGCATCAAACATCTCTTTCTTTGTTATGGTAGTCAGCTGTGTATTAAAGGAGCAGTCCGTAGATTTGGGACTAACAGCAGCTCTGCAGCAGCTTCAGTCCTGCTGTCCGTCCTTTGTTGTGTTCTACGGACTGAACCATAAACACACCTGAAGCAGCTCCTGCTTTACAGTGATGAGGCTGAAGACACTGAGGGGAATAATCGTGCATCCTTCATTCTGATGGCCCTGCAGCTCTTTGTGCCCCGTCTATGTGAAATTTATTGACTGTCCAAAAAAGCATTTCTTGGAAAATAAAAGGAGGTTTATGGAAGGAGGCGTGGCTTAAACGATGAATACAAACAACAGCATGTTGTTTGAGCAGACAAAGACACTGGAAACATTCTATAAAAGCTGCAGCACTTCAGCTTTCTCTGCCTGGTATCTGCCTCCTCTCCTCTCAAACACAATTATGTGACCATTGGCAAACACTGGTGCCAAACACAGCCATTTTTCCTCCTTGCCAGCAGATGGTTCCATTGAGAATAGATGCAGGGCCGCTGTTTGTCTTCTACTTAGAGCCAGGGTCGTAATGGAGTTGCTAATGATGATAAAACACCTGCTAGGAACATAAAACAAACAGAAAGAGCTAAATACCTATGTGATCAGGTTGAGCTGGGCTTGCTCTCATCCAGGGACACTAACCTCAGCAGATGTCCGTCCTATAGAGGACGAGGCCGCTCACATCCTCACAGTCTCTCCATTATAGCTAATTGGCTGTTTGCTCAATGGACAGAAAGGCTGCTTCCCACAAAGAGGACACATCTGACGCTCTGCGCTCTCTTCAGATACCAGGCTAAGGTTTCATGTGGTTTGGAGGTTATCGGTGCCCCAAAGCTGCCTCACAATGGACATGTTTGTAGAGTGGTATGAAGAGACCGACACGGACAAAACGTGTTATAACAAGCAGGAGGGATGAGCAACAAATATATGTTGACTTCATCTTTTTTCTGTTCATCATTGACGAATCAGACGTTTCAAACCAGGTCAGTTTATCAAAAACATATTGAGTTCATCACTGAGAACTGATGAAGAAATATGTTTGGTCACGCAGAGAGAAAACAAACAGTTAAACAGGAAACACAACAGGTACACAGGAAATACAACAGGTAAACAGGAAACACAATAGGTACGCAGTAAACACAACAGGTAAACAGGAAACACAAAAGGTACACAGAAAACACCACAGGTACCCAAGAAACATAACTAGTAAACAGTGTCAAAAAAAAGGTTAACAGGAAACACTACAGGTACACAGGAAAGACAATAGGTACACAGTAAACACAACAGGTAAACAGGAAACACAACAGGTATGCAGGAAACACAACAGGTAAGCAGGAAACTCAAAAGGTACACAGTAAAAACACCAGGTACTATGGAAATACAACAGGTAAACAGGAAACACAACAGGTAAACAGGAAACACAACAGCTAAAAAGTAAACAAAACAGGTACGCAGGAAACACAGTAGGTAAACAGTAAACACAACAGGTAAACAGTGAAAACAAAAGGTACACAGGAAACACAAAAGGTACACAGGAAACATGACAGGTAAACAGGAAACACAACAGTTACAATGGAAAAACAACAGGTTTAAAGAAAAAACAACATGTAAACAGGAAACACCAGATATACAGTATTCATAAGGAAACACTACAGATAGACAGGAAATACAACAGGTAAACAGGAAACACAATAGGTACACAGAAAAGACCACAGGTACCCAGGAAACACAACTAGTAAACGGTGACAAAAAAACGGTTAACAGGAAACACTACAGGTACACAGGAAACACAATAGGTACACAGAAAACACAACAGTTAAACAGGAAACACAACAGGTACGCAGGAAACACAATAGGTACACAGGAAACATAACAAGTAAACAGTGACAAAAAAAGGTTAACAGGAAACACAAAAGGTACACAGGAAAAATAACAGGTAAATGGTTAAACAAATCAGGTACACATGAAACACGACGGTTAAACAGGAAACACAACAGGTCCACAGGAAACGTAACAGGTAAACAGGAAACGCAATGGGTACACAGTAAACACAACAGGTACACAGGAAATACAACAGGAAAACAGGAAACACAATAGGTACGCAGTAAACACAACAAGTAAACAGAAAACACAAAAGGTACACAGGAAACACCACAGGTAAACAGTGAAAAGAAAAGCTACAAAGGAAAAACAACAGGTACAAAAGAAACATAACAGGTCATCAAGGAAACATAACAGGTAAACAGGAAACACAATGGATACACAGTAAACACAACAGGTACACAGGAAATACAACAGGTAAACAGGAAACACAATAGTTATGCAGTAAACACAACAGGTAAACAGGAAACACAAAAGGGACACACCAGGTACAATGGAAATACAACAGGTAAACAGGAAACACAATAGGTACGCAGGAAATACCACAAGTACCCAGGAAACATAACTAGTAAACAGTGAAAAAAAAAATGGTGAACAGGAAACACTACAGGTACACAGGAAAGACAATAGGTACACAGTAAACACAACAGGTACAATGGAAAAATAACAGGTAAAAAGAAAAAACAACATGTAAACAGGAAACACCAGATATACAGTATTCCTAACAGGTACAAAGGAAACATAACAGGTCCACAGGAAACGTATCAGGTAAACAGTAAACAATACAGATACCCTGTAAACACAACATGTACACAGGAAACACAACAGGTAAACAGTAAAAAAAAAAAAAAACAGTTACACAGTAAATACAACAGGTAAACAGGAAACACAATGGGTACACAGTAAACACAAAAGGTACACAGCAAAGCCAAAAGGTACACAGGAAACATAACAGGTTAACAGTAAACAAAAAAATGTTAACAGTAAACACCACTGGTACCGAGGAAACATAACAAGCAAACAGTGAAAACAAAAGGTTAACAGGAAACACAAAAGGTACGCAGGAAACATAACAGGTAAATGGTTAAACAAAGCAGGTACACAGGAAACACGACAGTTAAACAGGAAACACACCAGGTAAACAGGAAATACTACAGGTACACAGGAAAGAATATACGTACACCATAAAAACAACAGGTACCACGGTAAAACATCAGGTACAAAGGAAACATACCAGGTACACAGGAAACATAACAGGTAAACAGGAAATACAACAGATAAACAGGAAACACAATAGGTACACAGTAAACACAACAGGTAAAATGGAAACACAAAAGGTACACAGGAAAGAAACCACAGGTAAACACTGGAAACAAAAGGTACACAGGAAACACAACAGGTAAACAGGAAACACAACACGTACACAGGAAACGCAACTGCTAAAAAGTAAAAAAAAAAAAAAACAGGTATGCAGGAAAAACAATAGGTACACAGTAAACATAACAGGTAAACAGTAAAAACAAAAGGTACACAGAAAACACAAAAGATACACAAGAAACACAACAGGTACACATTGAAAAGAAAAGGTACACAGGAAACATAACAGGTAAATGGTTAAACAAAACAGGTACACAGGAAACACAACAGGTTCAATGGAAAAACAAGAGGTAGAAAGAAAAACCAAAATAAACAGGAAACACCAGATATACAGTATTCATAAGGAAACACTACAGATAGACAGGAAATACAACAAGTAAACAGGAAACACAACAGGTACTCAGTAAACACAACAGGTAAGCAGGAAACTCAAAAGGTACACAGTAAACACACCAGGTACAATGGAAATTCAACAGGTAAACAGGAAACACAACAGGTACACAAGAAACATAACAAATAAACAGTGACAAAAATGGTTAACAGGAAACACAAAAGGTACACAGGAAAATTAACAGGTAAACAGGAAGCACAATAGGTACACAGGAAAAACAGCAGGTATAAAGGAAACATAAAAGGTCCACAGGAAACGTAACAGGTAAACAGGAAACACAATAGGTACGCAACATCACTGCAACAACACGTTCCTGTAGATACATGCTGCACAACATCAGGAGAATACGTCCTCTTCTCACTCAGAAGGAGGTGCAGGTTCTGGTCCAGGTTCTGGTCCAGGTTCTGGTCCAGGTTCTGGTCCAGGCTCTGGTCCAGCTTCTGGTCCAGGCTCTGGTCCAGGCTCTGGTCATCTCACATCTAGATAAACAGGAAACAAAAAAGGTACACAAGAAACACCACAGGAAAACAGTGAAAAGAAAAGGTACACAGTAAACACAACAGGTAAACTGGAAACACAATAGGTACAATGGAAATACAACAGGTAAACAGGAAACACAATAGGTACACAGTAAACACAACAGGTACAAAAGAAACACCAGGTAGATAGTATACACAACAGGTACACAGGAAACACTAAAGGTACACAGGGAAAAAAAGGGGACACAGGAAATACAACAGGTAAAAAGGAAACACAACAGGTAAACAGGAAACACAAGAGTTAAACAGTAAACACAACAGGTACGCAGGAAACACTACAGGTACACAGGGGGGAGGGAAAGGGGGACGCAGGAAGTACAACAGGTACACAGGTAATACAACAGGTAAAAAGGAAACACAACAGGTAAACAGGAAACACAATAGTTAAACAGTAAACACAACAGGTACGCAGGAAACACTACAGGTACACAGGGGGGGAAAAAGGGGGACGCAGGAAGTACAACAGATACACAGGTAATACAACAGGTAAAAAGGAAAAACAATAGGTACACATTAAACACAACAGGTACACAGGAAACACAACAGCTGCAAAGTAAACATAACAGGTAAACAGCAGACAAAAGAGGTACACAGGAAAAACAACAGGTAAACAGGAAACACAACAGGTACACAGGAAACACAACATGTACACAGGAAACACTACAGGTGCACAGGAAACACAAAAGGTACACAGGAAACAAAAACGAGGCACAGGAAATACAACAGGTACACAGGAAACACAACAGATAAAAAAGAAAAACAACAAGAACACAGTAAACATAATGGGTACAATGGAAAAACAACAGGTACAAAGAAAAACCAACATGTAAACAGGAAAAACCAGGTAGATAGTATACATAAAAGGTACACAGGAAACACAACAGGTACGCAGGAAACACAACAGGTACACAGTAAACACAACAAGTACTCGGGAAACCCAGCAGCTACACAGTTTACACAACAGTTACTTAGGAAACACAACAGGGAATCAGGAAAACAAAAGGTAAACAGGAAACACAATAGGTACACATTAAACACAACAGGTACACAGGAAACACAACAGCTGCAAAGTAAACATAACAGGTAAACAGCAGACAAAAGAGGTACACAGGAAAAACAACAGGTAAACAGGAAACACAACAGGTACACAGGAAACACAACATGTACACAGGAAACACTACAGGCAAATGGTTAAACAAAACAGGTACACACGAAACAAAAACGGGGCACAGGAAATACAACAGGTACACAGGAAACACAACAGATAAAAAAGAAAAACAACAAGTACACAGTAAACATAATGAGTACAATGGAAAAACAACAGGTACAAAGAAAAACCAACATGTAAACAGGAAACACCAGGTAGAACGTATACATAAAAGGTACACAGTAAACACAACAGTTACTTAGGAAACACAACAGGGAATCAGGAAAACAAAAGGTAAACAGGAAACACAACAGGTACACATTAAACACAACACGTACACAGGAAATACAAAAGTTACACAGGAAACACCACAGGTAAACAGTAGACAAAAGAGGTACGCAGGAAACACAACAGGTAAACAGGAAACACAACAGGTACAATGGATACACAACAGGTACACAAAAAAATACAACAGGTATAAAGGAAATACAACAGGTAAACAGGAAGAACAAAAAGTAAACAGGAAACACAACAGTTACAATTGATACACAACAGGTACACATGAAAGGAACAGGTAAACTGTAAATACAACAGGTACACAGGAAACACAATGGTTAAACAGGAAAGACAACAAAACAAATTAACAACACTGGTGATTCTGTTCACTAGTAACAACAGATCAAAGGATAAATTCAATGAAATACTTTGAAGGTTTAAATTTACTGTTTGACTGTAAACATGCGAATAATGATGAATATTGATCTATTGATGAAATAATAAAGTTTGTCTTGATTTATTACTTTCTCATTTGTTGCAGTCTGATGACGTTATTAATAATCCTGCGTTATTATTATTGAAAGCTGCAGTACATTACATTTATTTCTTGGAGAAAGAGAGCCGTTGCCCTCTGTGATCTGAAACAAAGCCTCCCAGGTCTGTAACCATGAAACAAATTAACAGGCTGCAGATCTGCATGTGGGTTAGATGGGTGGTGCTGCAGCGTCCCCTCCTCTCTGGTCTTCAACATCTCAATCACGTCTCTCGGGCCCCGCCCCTTCGTATTAGCCCCCAGAATGTGATGGACATCCTTTCACTGGCTGCCTGACCTCTAGTAATCCTGTTTCACAGACCAGCTCCCTGCTGAAGGAAACACAATGGCAGCAGCTCAGCCTCCTCCCCGTCGATACTCCGGCAGATTTGATCGAGCAAATTAGTATCCTTTGGTAAGGGCATGACCAAAGACCTTTTCAGCACCCTACCAGAATCAATAAAGACCAGGAAACAGCATGTGTCTTTCTTTTTGTCCTTTACCTCCCTCCCTGCCACTGTGTGCCTTCAGGGTTCAGGATGCTGTGTGTGTTTCCTACAGACGGCCTCCACCGTGGGCTGGAAGTCACAGGTTAAAACCACTGACGGTCGCTGTGTCATCCAAATTTCACCCCGACTTCAAGAAAAAGATGTTTCACAGTATTGGACTCACGGAAAGATACAAAAATATGCAAAATATACCAAACATTAAAAAATGTCACTGCAAAATATACCGAACATAAAAAATGTCACAGGAAAATAAACAAAACATAAAAGATAACAGTCAAATCAGAGTAATAGAAAAGCATCAAGGTGAAACTTTTTTAGAACTAAAGATGTGGTCAGGGGACCAATTAGAAAGACTTTGGTCTCTGTGACACATTTATGACTCGAGCTCCTCCCATCCCACTAGCTTCTCCCCTCCCTATGTTCAGTTATCTGTCCCTGAGTAATGTCTCTGAGTTGTCAATAGTCATAATCAGCAGCAGGACCCCGCAGAGGGCCGTCAGCCAGATGTTGGGACACTCCACAGTGGGTCACTAAATCAGTCTCTCATCTTATGAGACACATTCAATGACATTACAGGATTGTATTGATCTATATTGATCTGTATTAATCTGTATTGATCTATATTAATCTGTATTAATCTGTATTAATCTGTTTTAACCTGTGTTGGTCTGTATTGATCTGTATTAATGTGTATTGATCTGTGTTGATCTGTATTGATCTGTATTAATCTTTATTAATCTGTATTAATCTGTATTGATCTATATTAATCTGTATTAATCTGTATTAATCTGTTTTAACCTGTGTTGGTCTGTATTGATCTGTATTAATGTGTATTGATCTGTGTTGATCTGTATTGATCTGTATTAATCTTTATTAATCTGTATTAATCTGTATTGATCTGTATTAATCTGTATTGATCTGTATTCATCTTTATTAATCGGTATTGATCTGTATTAATCTATATTGATCTGTATTAATTTGTTTTAATTGTATTGATCTGTATTGAGCTGTGTTAATCTTTATTGATCTGTGTTAATCTTTATTGATCTGTATTAATCTATATTGATCTGTATTAATCTGTATTAATCTGTATTAATCTGTATTGATCTGTATTAATCTGTATTAATCTGTATTCATCTTTATTAATCTGTATTAATCTGTATTCATCTTTATTAATCTGTATTAATCTGTATTAATCTGTATCGATCTGTATTCATCTGTATTCATCTTTATTAATCTGTATTGATCTGTATTAATCTATATTAATTTTATTGATCTGTATTGAGCTGTATTAATCTTTATTGATCTGTGTTAATCTGTATTGATCTGTATTAATCTATATTGATCTGTATTAATCTGTATTCATCTGTAATGATCTGTATTAATCTGTATTAATCTGTATTGATCTGTATTAATCTGTATTAATCTGTATTAATCGTATTGATACGTATTAATCTGTATTGATCTGTATTGATCTGTATTGATGAGTATTGATGTGTATTTAACCGTATTAATTTGTATTGATCTTTATTGATCTGTAATAATCTTTATTGATCTGTATTCATCTATTTTAACCTGTGTTGATTTGTGATAATCTGTTTTAATTGTATTGATCTGTATTAATCTACATTGATCTATATTAATCTGTATTAATCTGTATTAATCTATATTGATCTGTATTAAACTGTATTAATCTGTATTAATCTGTATTGATCTGTATTAATCTGTATTAATCTTTATTGATCTGTATTGATCTGTTTTAATCTGTATTGATCTGTATTAATTTGTATTCATCTTTATTAATGTGTTTTGATCTGTATTAATCTGTTTTTATTTTATTGATCTGTATTAATCTGTATTAATCTCTATTTATCTGTATTAATCTTTATTGATTTGTATTGAACTGTATTAATTTGTATTCATCTTTATTAATCTGTATTGATCTGTATTAATCTGTTTTAATTTTATTGATCTGTATTGATGTGTATTGATCTGTATTAATTTTTATTGATCTGTATTAATTTTTATGAATTGTATTGATCTGTATTAATCTGTTTTAATCTGTTTTAATTGTATTGATCTGTATTCATCTTTATTAATTTGTATTGATCTGTATTAATCTGTATTGATTTTTATTGATGTTTATTGATCTGTTTTCATCTGTATTGATCTGTATTGATGTGTATTGATCTGTATTAATCTGTTTTAAACTGTATTAATCTGAATTGATCTGTATTGATGTGTATTGATCTGTCTTAATCTGTTTTATTCTGTATGAATCTGTATTGAACTGTATTAATCTGAATTGATCTGTATTGATCTGTATTAATCTTTATTGATATGTATTAATCTGTATTTATCTGTATTAATCGGAATTGATCTGTATTGATCTTTATTAATCTGTATTGATATGAATTGATCTTTATTGTGTCTGTATTGATCTTTATTGATCTGTATTTATCTGTATTGATCTTTATTGATCTTTATTGATCTGTATTGATCTGTATTAATCTGTATTAATCTTTATTGATCTGTTTTGATCTGTATTGATCTCCTGAAGGTTTGTTCCCATCGTCCTATGATTTCAACAGTTCAAACTAACCACCATGTTGATGTTGGAATGTTTTGCACAGCTTGAATTATGTTTAGTGAGTGTTCTCTGAATGTATGACAGAAGTAAAACTGCTGCATGCTCCATGTTCCTCCTTCACCTCATTAAAGGGAACTGGACCTCCAGCAGCAGATGTGTGAAATGGCTAAAAGTTTTAATTCTGCTGAAACATTCAGGAAGTTCAGAGATTTTAAATGTTGTTTTTCAGAGTCTCTAACAGACAGCCGGTCTCTGTTTCCATGGGAGTCTTCAATACTTCACCTGTCAGCGAAATAAATCCTGTAAACACAGTGAAGGACTGTGACCAATCAGGGGCAGCGTGTGGGTTGAAGGCCGAGGTGTGTACTGAGCGTGTGCATGGCTGCACTGAGTGGATGCTGAATGCCACTCGGTAAAAAACCTGTGAAGACGAGCAGCATCGACGTGTTTCCAGGCTGCAGATAAATGACACCTTCCAATAGAAATCAATAGAGCTGCTGCTGCTGGCTGCCGATAGGCTGATCCCTGTCTGCAGACTCCTCCATCATCTGTAGACTCCTCCACCCTCCTCCTCCTCCACCCTCTGCGTGAATAAAACACATCAATATTTCAGTTTTATTGAAACAGTTTATAATAATTAAATATATCCGTCATTTCCTGCTGAGTTTAAAAATTTAACTTTGTATACTAAAAACCTTCGGGAAGACAGTGACATCATCATCAGTAGTCAGTCAGTGATGACATCATCATCAGTAGTCAGTGATTACATCATCATCAGTGGTCAGCATTTAAAGCAGCACAGAGAAAATGAAGAAAGTTTTGTGTCGACGTCATTCAGGAGATAAAATATTTTCCCTGTGAGGCAGAAATAACAGAAAGCAGAGAGGAACCGTCAGGAGGTTCTAGGAACCATGTAGTGGACCCGCTGTTTCTGAAGAGGCTCCAGAGAGGAACCCTCAAGGAGTGATGTGGAGGAGCTCCCACCCCCCCAGTTTCAGGCTGCTCTTTATTTAAAACCCTGTAAAGTGGGAGGTTCTGACCTCGGCCTGCTTCCGTGCGGCGCCGCTGAATGGACGGACGCAGCAGGACTCGCAGGCACCTGGCTGGACGGCCCGGGAGCTCCACAATGCTGTCTGGGGGGTAATTACCACGAGGTGGTCTTTAAAAGGACCAGATGGGAATCCCCCCCCCACCCCACCACCACCACCACCACCACCACCACCAACCAAACCCCCCCCCTCCCCCCCACCCCTCCAGCCCCTCATCACTGACAACACAGGAGCATTCAGACACACACTTAACCCTCCCACACACACACTGGTGTTGTTATGTATGCTAATGAGACACACACACACACACACACACACACACACACACACACACACACACACACACACACACACACACACACACACACACACACACACAGACACAAAGAGAGACACACACACACACAAACACACACATACACAGAATGATGAAGAGAATGATGATTTAGAGGATGATGACGACTTATTCATTTTCTATGTTTCCACCATAACAAGTACAGTAACACGTGTATATGTGTGTGTGTGTGTGTGTGTGTGTATGTGTGTGTGTGTGTGTGTGTGTGTGTCCTCCTCTCTGAGAGGAAGATGAATGAAGGGGGTGAGCGACCTGGGCGGGGACAGAGAGAGGGAGGCCTTTATAGACAAGGTCAAGTCAGGGTTCAAAGTTCATGGTGGCACCAGCTGAGAGGGGGGGGGGCACCTGTTATTTTGTGGGCATATATCTGTTTCGTTTCCAGCTGCCCCCCCCCGCCCCAATCTAGTTAACCCCCCCACCCCCCTCCAGCATCCCCTGAGAATACATAATCAGATCCTCCCTCTTTCAGCCGCAGCGTGTTTTATCGGATCTTTCCGTGATGTCCTGACTCACTATTTTATTTGTCTCTGCTGACTCTTCATGAATAAGTGTAAAATAAACTGAATATGTATTTCAGATGTTTTTTGTCCATCAGTGTGAGAAGTCGTGTGATGGAGTCTAATAAAAAAGTTTTCAGTCTTAATAAACTTTAGGAAACAAAACATTAAGGGACTTTTGTTAGTTGTTAAATTATCTGCTTTGAACCAGCAAAACATTTTCCAATAAATATTAGTTTATGATTTATGATGAAGTAACAGAAGGTATATTTACTATTATTATTATTATTATTTATTACTGGGATTTCTCTGCTGTATTAGAACATATTTGTAATACTGAAAAGATACTCACCAGAAAATCTAAAAAAAAAAGAAGGATATGTCATTTAATTTTTTTATAATATAAATAGTGAAATGCCCCATTTTTGTCCCTGTAATAATGAGAATAATGTGAATGAAATAATCTGGTCATTTGAATTAAACAAAAAAATCAATCTGTTTAGTTTCATCCACAGAAATGTTTCATATGAGTTTTAAAAACTTTGAAGATTTTTAAACACTCGCTCATCTGTTGGATTTCAGTTCTTTACATTTATATTCTATCAGCACATTTTTTATTTCTCTGCTCTCATGTTATCATAAAACATCTAAAAGTAAGACGAAGGATTGATGATATCCACAGGTAAAGAAATAAACTGCTTATTAAACGTTTAACAACATCTGTACCTTCACATTCTTTAGATTAATCATTCTTAAACTGTCAGGAATTTAGAATAACTTACATTCAGTGTAAATTTATGAAGCACTTGACTGAAATATAGAAATATAAAAGATTGTAATAATATTTATGTAACGTGTTTCAAAGGTGTTCTGTAGAAGGTGTTCTATAAAATGTGTTCTAAAGAAGGTGTTTTATAGAAGGTGTTTTATAGAAGGTGTTTTATAGAATGTGTTTTATAGAAGGTGTTCTGTAGAAGGTGTTTTATAGAAGGTGTTTTATAGAAGGTGTTTTATAGAAGGTGTTTTATAGAATGTGTTTTATAGAAGGTGTTCTGTAGAAGGTGTTTTATAGAAGGTGTTTTATAGAAGGTGTTTTATAGAAGGTGTTCTATAGAAGCTGTTCTATAGAAGGTGTTCTATAGAAGGTGTTTTATAGAAGGTGTTTTATAGAATGCATTTTATAGAAAGTGTTCTATAAAAAGTGTTCTATAGAAGGTGTTTTATAGAAGGTATTTATAGAAGGTGTTCTATAGAAGGTGTTCTATAGAAGGTGTTCTATAGAAGGTGTTTTATAGAAGGTGTTCTATAGAAGGTGTTTTATAGAAGGTGTTTTATAGAATGTGTTCTATAGAAGGTGTTCTATAGAAGGCGTTTTATTGAAGGTGTATTATAGAAGGTGTTTTATAGAAGGTGTTTTAAAGAAGGTGTTTTATAGAAGGTATTCTATAAAACGTGTTTTATAGAAGATGTTCTATAGAAACTGTTTAATAGAAGGTGTTCTATAGAAGGTGTTTTATTGAAGGTGTTCTCTAAAAAGAGTTTTATAGAAGGTGTTCTATAGAAGCTGTTCTATAGAAAGTGTTCTATAGAAGGTGTTTTACAGAAGGTGTTTTATAGAATGTGTTCTCTAGAAGCTATTCTATAAAAGGTGTTCTATAGGTGTTCTATAGAAGGTGTTCTATAAAAAGTGTTCTATAGAAGGTGTTCAATAGAAGGTGTTTTATAGAAGGTGTTTTATAGAATGTGTTCTATAGAAGGTGTTTTATAGAAGGTGTATTATAGAAGGTGTTTTATAGAAGGTGGTTTATAGAATGTGTTCTATAGAAGGTGTTTTAAAGAAGGTGTTTTATAGAAGGTGTTCTATAAAAAGTGTTTTATAGAAGGTGTTCTATGGAAGGTGTTTTATAGAAGGTGTTTTAAAGAATGTGTTCCATAGAAGGTGTTCTGTAAAAAGTCTTTTATAGAAGGTGTTTTATAGAAGGTGTTCTGTAGAAGCTGTTCTATAGAAGGTGTTCTATAGAAGGTGTTTGACAGAAGGTGTTCTATAGAAGGTGTTTTATCGAAGGTTTTCTATAAAAAAATGTTTTATAGAAGGTGTTCTATAGAAGCTGTTCTACAGAAGGTGTTCTATAGAAGGTGTTTTATAGAAGGTGTTTTATAGAATGTGTTCTATAGAAGGTGTTTTATAGAATGTGTTCTATAAAAGGTGTTCTATAGAAGGTGTTCTATAAAAGGTGTTCTATAGAAAGTATTCTATAGAAGGTGTTCTATAGAAGGTGTTTTATAGAAGGTGTTTTAAAGAATGTGTTCCATAGAAGGTGTTCTGTAAAAAGTCTTTTATAGAAGGTGTTTTATAGAAGGTGTTCTGTAGAAGCTGTTCTATAGAAGGTGTTCTATAGAAGGTGTTTTATAGAAGGTGTTTTATAGAAGGTGTTTTATCGAAGGTTTTCTATAAAAAGTGTTTTATAGAAGGTGTTCTATAGAAGCTGTTCTACAGAAGGTGTTCTATAGAAGGTGTTTTATAGGTGTTCTATAGAAGGTGTTCTATAAAAAGTGTTCTATAGAAGGTGTTCTATAAAAGGTGTTCTGTAGAAGGTGTTCAATAGAAGGTGTTCTTTAAAAAGTGTTTTATAGAATTTGTTTTGTTGAATGTTTTATAGAAGGTGTTCTATAGAAGCTGTCCTAAAGAAAGTGTTCTATAGAAGGTGTTTTATAGAAGGTGTTTTATAGAATGTGTTCCATAGAAGGTGTTTTACAGAAGGTGTTTTATTGAAGGTGTTCTCTAAAAAGAGTTTTATAGAAGGTGTTCTATAGAAGCTGTCCTAAAGAAAGTGTTCTATAGAAGGTGTTTTATAGAAGATGTTCTATAGAAACTGTTTAATAGAAGGTGTTCTATAGAAGGTGTTTTATTGAAGGTGTTCTCTAAAAAGAGTTTTATAGAAGGTGTTCTATAGAAGCTGTTCTATAGAAAGTGTTCTATAGAAGGTGTTTTACAGAAGGTGTTTTATAGAATGTGTTCTCTAGAAGCTATTCTATAAAAGGTGTTCTATAGGTGTTCTATAGAAGGTGTTCTATAAAAAGTGTTCTATAGAAGGTGTTCAATAGAAGGTGTTTTATAGAAGGTGTTTTATAGAATGTGTTCTATAGAAGGTGTTTTATAGAAGGTGTATTATAGAAGGTGTTTTATAGAAGGTGGTTTATAGAATGTGTTCTATAGAAGGTGTTTTAAAGAAGGTGTTTTATAGAAGGTGTTCTATAAAAAGTGTTTTATAGAAGGTGTTCTATGGAAGGTGTTTTATAGAAGGTGTTTTAAAGAATGTGTTCCATAGAAGGTGTTCTGTAAAAAGTCTTTTATAGAAGGTGTTTTATAGAAGGTGTTCTGTAGAAGCTGTTCTATAGAAGGTGTTCTATAGAAGGTGTTTGACAGAAGGTGTTCTATAGAAGGTGTTTTATCGAAGGTTTTCTATAAAAGGTGTTCTATAGAAGGTGTTCTATAAAAGGTGTTCTATAGAAAGTATTCTATAGAAGGTGTTCTATAGAAGGTGTTTTATAGAAGGTGTTTTAAAGAATGTGTTCCATAGAAGGTGTTCTGTAAAAAGTCTTTTATAGAAGGTGTTTTATAGAAGGTGTTCTGTAGAAGCTGTTCTATAGAAGGTGTTCTATAGAAGGTGTTTTATAGAAGGTGTTTTATAGAAGGTGTTTTATCGAAGGTTTTCTATAAAAAGTGTTTTATAGAAGGTGTTCTATAGAAGCTGTTCTACAGAAGGTGTTCTATAGAAGGTGTTTTATAGGTGTTCTATAGAAGGTGTTCTATAAAAAGTGTTCTATAGAAGGTGTTCTATAAAAGGTGTTCTGTAGAAGGTGTTCAATAGAAGGTGTTCTTTAAAAAGTGTTTTATAGAATTTGTTTTGTTGAATGTTTTATAGAAGGTGTTCTATAGAAGCTGTCCTAAAGAAAGTGTTCTATAGAAGGTGTTTTATAGAAGGTGTTTTATAGAATGTGTTCCATAGAAGGTGTTTTACAGAAGGTGTTTCATAGAAGGTGTTTCATAGAATGTGTTCTATAGAAGTTGTTTTATAGAAGGTGTTCTATAGAAGGTGTTCCATAGAAGGTGTTTTACAGAAGGAGTTTTATAGAAGGTGTTTTATAGAATGTGTTCTATAGGTGTTTTATAGAAGGTGTTTTATAGAAGGTGTTCTATAGAAGCTGTTCTATAGAAGGTGTTCTATAGAAGGTGTTTTATAGAAGGTGTTTTATAGAAGCTGTTCTATAGAAGGTGTTCTATAGAATGTGTTTTATAGAAGGGATTTTGTAGAATGTGTTCTATAGAATGTTTTTTACGGAAGGTGTTCTATAGAAGGTGTTCTATAAAAAGTGTTCTATAGAAAGTGTTCTATAAAAGGTGTTCTGTAGAAGGTGTTCAATAGAAGGTGTTCTTTAAAAAGTGTTTTATAGAATTTGTTTTATAGTATGTGTTCTATGGAAGGTGTTTTACAGAAGGTGTTCTATAGAAGCTGTTCTATAGAAGGTGTTCTATAGAATGTGTTTTATAGAAGGTGTTCTATAGAAGGTGTTCTATAGAAGGTGTTTTAAAGAAGGATTTTTATAGAAGGTGATTTATAGAATGTGTTCTATAGTTGTTTTATAGAAGGTGTTTAAGATAAGGTGTTCTATAGAAGCTGTTCTATAGAAGGTGTTTTATAGAAGGTGTTCTATAGAAGGTGTTCCATAGAAGGTGTTTTACAGAAGGAGTTTTATAGAAGGTGTTTTATAGAATGTGTTCTATAGGTGTTCTATAGAAGGTGTTTTATAGAAGCTGTTCTATAGAATGTGTTCTATAGTAGGTGTTCTATAGAAGCTGTTCTATAGAAGGTGTTCTATAGAAGGTCTTTCATAGAAGGTGTTTTACAGAATGTGTTCTATAGAAGGTATTCTGTAGAAGGTGTTCAATAGAAGGTGTTCTATAGAAGCTGTTCTATAGAAGGTGTTCTATAGAAGGTGTTTTATAGAAGGTGTTTTATAGAAGGTGTTCTATAAAAATTGTTTTATAGAATGTGTTCTATAGAAGGTGTTTTACAGAAGGTGTTCTATAGAAGCTGTTCTATAGAAGGTGTTCTATAAAAGGTGTTCTGTAGAAGGTGTTCAATAGAAGGTGTTCTTTAAAAAGTGTTTTATAGAATTTGTTTTATAGAATGTTTTATAGAAGGTGTTCTATAGAAGCTGTCCTATAGAAAGTGTTCTATAGAAGGTGTTTTATAGAAGGTGTTTTATAGAATGTGTTCCATAGAAGGTGTTTTACAGAAGTTGTTTCATAGAAGGTGTTTCATAGAATGTGTTCTATAGAAGTTGTTTTATAGAAGGTGTTTTATAGAAGGTGATTTATAGAATGTGTTCTATAGTTGTTTTATAGGTGTTTTATATAAGGTGTTCTATAGAAGCTGTTCTATAGAAGGTGTTCTATAGAAGGTGTTTTATAGAAGGTGTTCTATAGAAGCTGTTCTATAGAAGGTGTTCTATAGGTGTTTTTTAAAAGGTGTTTTATAGAAGGCGTTCTATAGAAGCTGTTCTATAGAATGTGTTCTATAGAAGGTGTTTTATAGAAGGTGTTTTATAGAATGTGTTCTATAGAAGGTGTTCTATAAAGGTGTTCTATAGACGGTGTTCTATAGAAGGTGTTCTATTAAAAGTCTTTTATAGAAGGTGTTCTATAGAAGGTGTTCTATAAAAGGTGTTCTATAGAAAGTATTCTACAGAAGGTGTTCTATAGAAGGTGTTTTATAGAAGGTGTTCTGTAGAAGCTGTTCTATAGAAGGTGTTCTATAGAAGGTGTTTGACAGAAGGTGTTCTATAGAAGGTGTTTTATCGAAGGTTTTCTATAAAAAAATGTTTTATAGAAGGTGTTCTATAGAAGCTGTTCTACAGAAGGTGTTCTATAGAAGGTGTTTTACAGAAGGTGTTTTATAGAATGTGTTCTATAGAAGGTGTTTTATAGAATGTGTTCTATAAAAGGTGTTCTATAGAAGGTGTTCTATAAAAGGTGTTCTATAGAAAGTATTCTATAGAAGGTGTTCTATAGAAGGTGTTTTATAGAAGGTGTTTTAAAGAATGTGTTCCATAGAAGGTGTTCTGTAAAAAGTCTTTTATAGAAGTTGTTTTATAGAAGGTTTTCTTTAGAAGCTGTTCTATAGAAGGTGTTCTATAGAAGGTGTTTTATAGAAGGTGTTTTATAGAAGGTGTTTTATCGAAGGTTTTCTATAAAAAGTGTTTTATAGAAGGTGTTCTATAGAAGCTGTTCTACAGAAGGTGTTTTACAGAAGGTGTTTTATAGGTGTTCTATAGAAGGTGTTCTATAAAAAGTGTTCTATAGAAAGTGTTCTATAAAAGGTGTTCTGTAGAAGGTGTTCAATAGAAGGTGTTCTTTAAAAAGTGTTTTATAGAATTTGTTTTATAGTATGTGTTCTATGGAAGGTGTTTTACAGAAGGTGTTCTATAGAAGCTGTTCTATAGAAGGTGTTCTATAGAATGTGTTTTATAGAAGGTGTTCTATAGAAGGTGTTCTATAGAAGGTGTTTTAAAGAAGGATTTTTATAGAAGGTGATTTATAGAATGTGTTCTATAGTTGTTTTATAGAAGGTGTTTAAGATAAGGTGTTCTATAGAAGCTGTTCTATAGAAGGTGTTTTATAGAAGGTGTTCTATAGAAGGTGTTCCATAGAAGGTGTTTTACAGAAGGAGTTTTATAGAAGGTGTTTTATAGAATGTGTTCTATAGGTGTTCTATAGAAGGTGTTTTATAGAAGCTGTTCTATAGAATGTGTTCTATAGAAGGTGTTTTATAGAAGGTGTTTTATAGAATGTGTTTCATAGAAGGTGTTCTATAGAAGGTGTTCTATAAAAGGTGTTCTGTAGAAGGTGTTCAATAGAAGGTGTTCTTTAAAAAGTGTTTTATAGAATTTGTTTTATAGAATGTTTTATAGAAGGTGTTCTATAGAAGCTGTCCTATAGAAAGTGTTCTATAGAAGGTGTTTTATAGAAGGTGTTTTATAGAATGTGTTCCATAGAAGGTGTTTTACAGAAGTTGTTTCATAGAAGGTGTTTCATAGAATGTGTTCTATAGAAGTTGTTTTATAGAAGGTGTTTTATAGAAGGTGATTTATAGAATGTGTTCTATAGTTGTTTTATAGGTGTTTTATATAAGGTGTTCTATAGAAGCTGTTCTATAGAAGGTGTTCTATAGAAGGTGTTTTATAGAAGGTGTTCTATAGAAGGTGTTCCATAGAAGGTGTTTTACAGAAGGAGTTTTATAGAAGGTGTTTTATAGAATGTGTTCTACAGGTGTTTTATAGAAGGTGTTTTATAGAAGGTGTTCTATAGAAGCTGTTCTATAGAAGGTGTTCTATAGAAGGTGTTTTATAGAAGGTGTTCTATAGAAGCTGTTCGATAGAAGGTGTTCTATAGAAGGTCTTTCATAGAAGGTGTTTTACAGAATGTGTTCTATAGAAGGTATTCTGTAGAAGGTGTTCAATAGAAGGTGTTCTATAGAAGCTGTTCTATAGAAGGTGTTCTATAGAAGGTGTTTTATAGAAGGTGTTTTATAGAAGGTGTTCTATAAAAATTGTTTTATAGAATGTGTTCTATAGAAGGTGTTTTACAGAAGGTGTTCTATAGAAGCTGTTCTATAGAAGGTGTTCTATAGAATGTGTTTTATAGAAGGGATTTTGTAGAATGTGTTCTATAGAATGTTTTTTATGGAAGGTGTTCTATAGAAGGTGTTTTATAGAAGGTGTTATATAGAATGTGTTTTATAGAAGGTGTTCTATAGAAGCTGTTCTATAGAAGGTGTTCTATAGAAGGTGTTTTATAGAAGGTGTTTTATAGAATGTCTTCTATAGAAGGTGTTCTTTAAAAGGTGTTCTATAGAAGGTGTTCTATAGAAGGTGTTCTTTAAAAGGTGTTTTATAGAAGGTGTTTTATGGAAGGTGTTCCTTCTGAAATGATACTGCAGGAGGTTTCATCGGAGGATGATGATCAGGATGTTACGGAGAATAAAAGTGAATCAAAACGATCTCACTGATTGGCACAAACCTCTTTCTCCTTGTTTGTTTTTGATAACAATAAATTATTTGTAAAACTAAGTTCCAATAAAAGTTTCTGTAATAAATGATATAAACACAGCATGAGCTTCTTCAGACAGGTGTTCTATAAAAAGTGTTTTATAGAAGGAGTTCAATAGAAGCTGTTCTATAGAAGGTGTTCTATAGAAGGTGTTTTTTCGAAGGTGTTTTATAGAAGGCGTTCTATAGAAGCTGTTCTATAGAATGTGTTCTATAGAAGGTGTTTTATAGAAGGTGTTTTATAGAATGTGTTTCATAGAAGGTGTTCTATAAAGGTGTTCTATAGACGGTGTTCTATAGAAGGTGTTCTATTAAAAGTCTTTTATAGAAGGTGTTCTATAGAAGTTGTTCTATAGAAGGTGTTCTATAGAGGGTTTTTTATAGAAGGTGTTTTATAGAAGGTGTTCTATAGAAGCTGTTCTATAGAAGGTGTTATATTAAAAGTCTTTTGTAGAAGGTGTTCTATAGAGGGTTTTTTATAGAAGGTGTTTTATAGAAAGTGTTCTATAGAAGCTGTTCTATAGAAGGTGTTCTATAGAAGGTGTTTTATAGAAGGTGTTTTATAGAAGGTGTTTTATCGAATGTTTTCAATCAAAAGTGTTTTATAGAAGGTGTTCTATAGAAGCTGTTCTACAGAAGGTGTTCTATAGAAGGTGTTTTATAGAAGGTGTTCAATAGAAGCTGTTCTATAGAAGGTGTTCTATAAAGGTGTTCTATAGACGGTGTTCTATAGAAGGTGTTCTATTAAAAGTCTTTTATAGAAGGTGTTCTATAGAAGTTGTTCTATAGAAGGTGTTCTATAGAGGGTTTTTTATAGAAAGTGTTCTATAGAAGCTGTTCTATAGAATGTGTTCTATAGAAGGTGTTCCATAAAAGGTGTTCTATAGAAAGTATTCTATAGAAGGTGTTCTATAGAAGGTGTTTTATAGAAGGTGTTCTGTAGAAGCTGTTCTATAGAAGGTGTTCTATAGAAGGTGTTTGACAGAAGGTGTTCTATAGAAGGTGTTTTATCGAAGGTTTTCTATAAAAAATGTTTTATAGAAGGTGTTCTATAGAAGCTGTTCTACAGAAGGTGTTCTATAGAAGGTGTTTTATAGAAGGTGTTTTATAGAATGTGTTCTATAGAAGGTGTTTTATAGAATGTGTTCTATAAAAGGTGTTCTATAGAAGGTGTTCTGTAAAAGGTGTTCTATAGAAGGTGTTCTATAAAATGTGTTCTATAGAAAGTATTCTATAGAAGGTGTTCTATAGAAGGTGTTTTATAGAAGGTGTTCTGTAGAAGCTGTTCTATAGAAGGTGTTCTATAGATGGTGTTTGACAGAAGGTGTTCTATAGAAGGTGTTTTATCGAAGGTTTTCTATAAAAAATGTTTTATAGAAGGTGTTCTATAGAAGCTGTTCTACAGAAGGTGTTCTATAGAAGGTGTTTTATAGAAGGTGTTTTATAGAATGTGTTCTATAAAAGGTGTTCTATAGAAGGTGTTCTATAAAAGGTGTTCTATAGAAAGTATTCTATAGAAGGTGTTCTATAGAAGGTGTTTTATAGAAGGTGTTTTAATGAATGTGTTCCATAGAAGGTGTTCTGTAAAAAGTCTTTTATAGAAGGTGTTTTATAGAAGGTGTTCTGTAGAAGCTGTTCTATAGAAGGTGTTCTATAGAAGGTGTTTTATAGAAGGTGTTTTATAGAAGGTGTTTTATCGAAGGTTTTCTATAAAAAGTGTTTTATAGAAGGTGTTCTATAGAAGCTGTTCTACAGAAGGTGTTCTATAGAAGGTGTTTTATAGAAGGTGTTTTATAGAATGTGTTCTATAAAAGGTGTTCTATAGAAGGTGTTCTATAGAAGGTGTTTTATAGAAGGTGTTCTATAGAAGGTGTTCTATAAAAAGTGTTCTATAGAAGGTGTTCTATAAAAGGTGTTTTGTAGAAGGTGTTCAATTGAAGGTGTTCTTTAAAAAGTGTTTTATAGAATTTGTTTTATAGAATGTTTTATAGAAGGTGTTCTATAGAAGCTGTCCTATAGAAAGTGTTCTATAGAAGGTGTTTTATAGAAGGTGTTTTATAGAATGTGTTCCATAGAAGGTGTTTTACAGAAGGTGTTTTATAGAAGGTGTTTCATAGAATGTGTTCTATAGAAGTTGTTTTATAGAAGGTGTTTTATAGAATGTTTTTTATAGAAGGTGTTCTATAGAAGCTGTTCTATAGAAGGTGTTCTATAGAAGGTGTTCTACAGAAGGTGTTTTATAGAAGGTGTTTTATAGAATGTGTTTCATAGAAGGTGTTCTATAGAAGCTGTTCTATAGAAGCTGTTCTACAGAAGGTGTTTTATAGAAGGTGTTTTATAGAAGGTGTTTTATAGAAGGTGTTCTATAGAAGCTGTTCTATAGAAGCTGTTCTATAGAAGGTGTTCTATAGAAGGTGTTTTATAGAAGGTGTTTTATAGAATGTGTTCTATAGAAGGTGTTCTATAGAAGGTGTTTTAAAGAAGGAGTTTTATAGAAGGTGTTTTATAGAATGTGTTCTATAGTTGTTTTATAGAAGGTGTTTTATAGAAGTTGTTCTATAGAAGGTGTTCTATAGAGGGTTTTTTATAGAAGGTGTTTTATAGAAGGTGTTCTATAGAAGCTGTTCTATAGAAGGTGTTATATTAAAAGTCTTTTGTAGAAGGTGTTCTATAGAGGGTTTTTTATAGAAGGTGTTTTATAGAAAGTGTTCTATAGAAGCTGTTCTATAGAAGGTGTTCTATAGAAGGTGTTTTATATAAGGTGTTTTATAGAAGGTGTTTTATCGAATGTTTTCAATCAAAAGTGTTTTATAGAAGGTGTTCTATAGAAGCTGTTCTACAGAAGGTGTTCTATAGAAGGTGTTTTATAGAAGGTGTTCAATAGAAGCTGTTTTATAGAAGGTGTTCTATAAAGGTGTTCTATAGACGGTGTTCTATAGAAGGTGTTCTATTAAAAGTCTTTTATAGAAGGTGTTCTATAGAAGTTGTTCTATAGAAGGTGTTCTATAGAGGGTTTTTTATAGAAAATGTTCTATAGAAGCTGTTCTATAGAATGTGTTCTATAGAAGGTGTTCCATAAAAGGTGTTCTATAGAAAGTATTCTATAGAAGGTGTTCTATAGAAGGTGTTTTATAGAAGGTGTTCTGTAGAAGCTGTTCTATAGAAGGTGTTCTATAGAAGGTGTTTGACAGAAGGTGTTCTATAGAAGGTGTTTTATCGAAGGTTTTCTATAAAAAATGTTTTATAGAAGGTGTTCTATAGAAGCTGTTCTACAGAAGGTGTTCTATAGAAGGTGTTTTATAGAAGGTGTTTTATAGAATGTGTTCTATAGAAGGTGTTTTATAGAATGTGTTCTATAAAAGGTGTTCTATAGAAGGTGTTCTATAAAAGGTGTTCTATAGAAGGTGTTCTATAAAAGGTGTTCTATAGAAAGTATTCTATAGAAGGTGTTCTATAGAAGGTGTTTTATAGAAGGTGTTCTGTAGAAGCTGTTCTATAGAAGGTGTTCTATAGATGGTGTTTGACAGAAGGTGTTCTATAGAAGGTGTTTTATCGAAGGTTTTCTATAAAAAATGTTTTATAGAAGGTGTTCTATAGAAGCTGTTCTACAGAAGGTGTTCTATAGAAGGTGTTTTATAGAAGGTGTTTTATAGAATGTGTTCTATAGAAGGTCTTTTATAGAATGTGTTCTATAAAAGGTGTTCTATAGAAGGTGTTCTATAAAAGGTGTTCTATAGAAAGTATTCTATAGAAGGTGTTCTATAGAAGGTGTTTTAGAGAAGGTGTTTTAAAGAATGTGTTCCATAGAAGGTGTTCTGTAAAAAGTCTTTTATAGAAGGTGTTTTATAGAAGGTGTTCTGTAGAAGCTGTTCTATAGAAGGTGTTCTATAGAAGGTGTTTTATAGAAGGTGTTTTATAGAAGGTGTTTTATCGAAGGTTTTCTATAAAAAGTGTTTTATAGAAGGTGTTCTATAGAAGCTGTTCTACAGAAGGTGTTCTATAGAAGGTGTTTTATAGAAGGTGTTTTATAGAATGTGTTCTATAAAAGGTGTTCTATAGAAGGTGTTCTATAGAAGGTGTTTTATAGAAGGTGTTCTATAGAAGGTGTTCTATAAAAAGTGTTCTATAGAAGGTGTTCTATAAAAGGTGTTTTGTAGAAGGTGTTCAATAGAAGGTGTTCTTTAAAAAGTGTTTTATAGAATTTGTTTTATAGAATGTTTTATAGAAGGTGTTCTATAGAAGCTGTCCTATAGAAAGTGTTCTATAGAAGGTGTTTTATAGAAGGTGTTTTATAGAATGTGTTCCATAGAAGGTGTTTTACAGAAGGTGTTTTATAGAAGGTGTTTCATAGAATGTGTTCTATAGAAGTTGTTTTATAGAAGGTGTTTTATAGAATGTTTTTTATAGAAGGTGTTCTATAGAAGCTGTTCTATAGAAGGTGTTCTATAGAAGGTGTTCTACAGAAGGTGTTTTATAGAAGGTGTTTTATAGAATGTGTTTCATAGAAGGTGTTCTATAGAAGCTGTTCTATAGAAGCTGTTCTACAGAAGGTGTTTTATAGAAGGTGTTTTATAGAAGGTGTTTTATAGAAGGTGTTCTATAGAAGCTGTTCTATAGAAGCTGTTCTATAGAAGGTGTTCTATAGAAGGTGTTTTATAGAAGGTGTTTTATAGAATGTGTTCTATAGAAGGTGTTCTATAGAAGGTGTTTTAAAGAAGGAGTTTTATAGAAGGTGTTTTATAGAATGTGTTCTATAGTTGTTTTATAGAAGGTGTTTTATAGAAGGTGTTCTATAGAAGCTGTTCTATAGAAGGTGTTCTATAGAAGGTGTTTTATAGAAGGTGTTCTATAGAAGGTGTTCCATAGAAGGTGTTTTATAGAAGGAGTTTTATAGAAGGTGTTTTATAGAATGTGTTCTATAGGTGTTTTATAGAAGATGTTTTATAGAAGGTGTTCTATAGAAGCTGTTCTATAGAAGGTGTTCTATAGAAGGTGTTTTATAGAAGGTGTTTTATAGAAGGTGTTCTATAGAATGTGTTCTATAGAAGGTGTTCTATAGAAGCTGTTCTATAGAAGGTGTTCTGTAGAAGGTGTTTAATAGAAGGTGTTTTACAGAATGTGTTCTATAGAAGGTATTCTGTAGAAGGTGTTCAATAGAAGGTGTT
This sequence comes from Embiotoca jacksoni, assembly GCF_022577435.1. Taxonomy (NCBI): domain Eukaryota; kingdom Metazoa; phylum Chordata; class Actinopteri; family Embiotocidae; genus Embiotoca; species Embiotoca jacksoni. The sequence continues at coordinate 248,111 of NW_027185438.1, forward strand.
CTATAGAAGCTGTTCTATAGAAGGTGTTCTATAGAAGGTGTTTTATAGAAGGTGTTCTATAGAAGGTGTTCCATAGAAGGTGTTTTATAGAAGGAGTTTTATAGAAGGTGTTTTATAGAATGTGTTCTATAGTTGTTTTATAGAAGGTGTTCCATAGAAGGTGTTTTATAGAAGGAGTTTTATAGAAGGTGTTTTATAGAATGTTTTTTATAGAAGGTGTTCTATAGAAGCTGTTCTATAGAAGGTGTTCTATAGAAGGTGTTCTACAGAAGGTGTTTTATAGAAGGTGTTTTATAGAATGTGTTTCATAGAAGGTGTTTTATCGAAGGTGTTTTATAGAAAGTGCTCCATAGAAGGTGTTTTATAGAAGGTCTTCTATAGAAGCTGTTCTATAGAAGCTGTTCTATAGAAGGTGTTCTATAGAATGTGTTTCATAGAAGGTGTTCTATAGAAGCTGTTCTATAGAAGCTGTTCTACAGAAGGTGTTTTATAGAAGGTGTTTTATAGAAGGTGTTTTATCGAAGGTGTTCTATAGAAGCTGTTCTATAGAAGCTGTTCTATAGAAGGTGTTCTATAGAAGGTGTTTTATAGAAGGTGTTTTATAGAATGTGTTCTATAGAAGGTGTTCTATAGAAGGTGTTTTAAAGAAGGAGTTTTATAGAAGGTGTTTTATAGAATGTGTTCTATAGTTGTTTTATAGAAGGTGTTTTATAGAAGGTGTTCTATAGAAGCTGTTCTATAGAAGGTGTTCTATAGAAGGTGTTTTATAGAAGGTGTTCTATAGAAGGTGTTCCATAGAAGGTGTTTTATAGAAGGAGTTTTATAGAAGGTGTTTTATAGAATGTGTTCTATAGGTGTTTTATAGAAGATGTTTTATAGAAGGTGTTCTATAGAAGCTGTTCTATAGAAGGTGTTCTATAGAAGGTGTTTTATAGAAGGTGTTTTATAGAAGGTGTTCTATAGAATGTGTTCTATAGAAGGTGTTCTATAGAAGCTGTTCTATAGAAGGTGTTCTGTAGAAGGTGTTTAATAGAAGGTGTTTTACAGAATGTGTTCTATAGAAGGTATTCTGTAGAAGGTGTTCAATAGAAGGTGTTCTATAGAAGCTGTTCTATAGAAGGTGTTCTATAGAAGGTGTTTTATAGAAGGTGTTCTATAGAAGGTGTTCCATAGAAGGTGTTTTATAGAAGGAGTTTTATAGAAGGTGTTTTATAGAATGTGTTCTATAGTTGTTTTATAGAAGGTGTTCCATAGAAGGTGTTTTATAGAAGGAGTTTTATAGAAGGTGTTTTATAGAATGTTTTTTATAGAAGGTGTTCTATAGAAGCTGTTCTATAGAAGGTGTTCTATAGAAGGTGTTCTACAGAAGGTGTTTTATAGAAGGTGTTTTATAGAATGTGTTTCATAGAAGGTGTTTTATCGAAGGTGTTTTATAGAAAGTGCTCCATAGAAGGTGTTTTATAGAAGGTCTTCTATAGAAGCTGTTCTATAGAAGCTGTTCTATAGAAGGTGTTCTATAGAATGTGTTTCATAGAAGGTGTTCTGTAGAAGCTGTTCTATAGAAGCTGTTCTACAGAAGGTGTTTTATAGAAGGTGTTTTATAGAAGGTGTTTTATAGAAGGTGTTCTATAGAAGCTGTTCTATAGAAGCTGTTCTATAGAAGGTGTTCTATAGAAGGTGTTTTATAGAAGGTGTTTTATAGAATGTGTTCTATAGAAGGTGTTCTATAGAAGGTGTTTTAAAGAAGGAGTTTTATAGAAGGTGTTTTATAGAATGTGTTCTATAGTTGTTTTATAGAAGGTGTTTTATAGAAGGTGTTCTATAGAAGCTGTTCTATAGAAGGTGTTCTATAGAAGGTGTTTTATAGAAGGTGTTCTATAGAAGGTGTTCCATAGAAGGTGTTTTATAGAAGGAGTTTTATAGAAGGTGTTTTATAGAATGTGTTCTATAGGTGTTTTATAGAAGGTGTTTTATAGAAGGTGTTCTATAGAAGCTGTTCTATAGAAGGTGTTCTATAGAAGGTGTTTTATAGAAGGTGTTTTATAGAAGGTGTTCTATAGAATGTGTTCTATAGAAGGTGTTCTATAGAAGCTGTTCTATAGAAGGTGTTCTGTAGAAGGTGTTCTATAGAAGGTGTTCTATAGATGGTGTTTGACAGAAGGTGTTCTATAGAAGGTGTTTTATCGAAGGTTTTCTATAAAAAATGTTTTATAGAAGGTGTTCTATAGAAGCTGTTCTACAGAAGGTGTTCTATAGAAGGTGTTTTATAGAAGGTGTTTTATAGAATGTGTTCTATAAAAGGTGTTCTATAGAAGGTGTTCTATAAAAGGTGTTCTATAGAAAGTATTCTATAGAAGGTGTTCTATAGAAGGTGTTTTATAGAAGGTGTTTTAATGAATGTGTTCCATAGAAGGTGTTCTGTAAAAAGTCTTTTATAGAAGGTGTTTTATAGAAGGTGTTCTGTAGAAGCTGTTCTATAGAAGGTGTTCTATAGAAGGTGTTTTATAGAAGGTGTTTTATAGAAGGTGTTTTATCGAAGGTTTTCTATAAAAAGTGTTTTATAGAAGGTGTTCTATAGAAGCTGTTCTACAGAAGGTGTTCTATAGAAGGTGTTTTATAGAAGGTGTTTTATAGAATGTGTTCTATAAAAGGTGTTCTATAGAAGGTGTTCTATAGAAGGTGTTTTATAGAAGGTGTTCTATAGAAGGTGTTCTATAAAAAGTGTTCTATAGAAGGTGTTCTATAAAAGGTGTTTTGTAGAAGGTGTTCAATTGAAGGTGTTCTTTAAAAAGTGTTTTATAGAATTTGTTTTATAGAATGTTTTATAGAAGGTGTTCTATAGAAGCTGTCCTATAGAAAGTGTTCTATAGAAGGTGTTTTATAGAAGGTGTTTTATAGAATGTGTTCCATAGAAGGTGTTTTACAGAAGGTGTTTTATAGAAGGTGTTTCATAGAATGTGTTCTATAGAAGTTGTTTTATAGAAGGTGTTTTATAGAATGTTTTTTATAGAAGGTGTTCTATAGAAGCTGTTCTATAGAAGGTGTTCTATAGAAGGTGTTCTACAGAAGGTGTTTTATAGAAGGTGTTTTATAGAATGTGTTTCATAGAAGGTGTTCTATAGAAGCTGTTCTATAGAAGCTGTTCTACAGAAGGTGTTTTATAGAAGGTGTTTTATAGAAGGTGTTTTATAGAAGGTGTTCTATAGAAGCTGTTCTATAGAAGCTGTTCTATAGAAGGTGTTCTATAGAAGGTGTTTTATAGAAGGTGTTTTATAGAATGTGTTCTATAGAAGGTGTTCTATAGAAGGTGTTTTAAAGAAGGAGTTTTATAGAAGGTGTTTTATAGAATGTGTTCTATAGTTGTTTTATAGAAGGTGTTTTATAGAAGTTGTTCTATAGAAGGTGTTCTATAGAGGGTTTTTTATAGAAGGTGTTTTATAGAAGGTGTTCTATAGAAGCTGTTCTATAGAAGGTGTTATATTAAAAGTCTTTTGTAGAAGGTGTTCTATAGAGGGTTTTTTATAGAAGGTGTTTTATAGAAAGTGTTCTATAGAAGCTGTTCTATAGAAGGTGTTCTATAGAAGGTGTTTTATAGAAGGTGTTTTATAGAAGGTGTTTTATCGAATGTTTTCAATCAAAAGTGTTTTATAGAAGGTGTTCTATAGAAGCTGTTCTACAGAAGGTGTTCTATAGAAGGTGTTTTATAGAAGGTGTTCAATAGAAGCTGTTTTATAGAAGGTGTTCTATAAAGGTGTTCTATAGACGGTGTTCTATAGAAGGTGTTCTATTAAAAGTCTTTTATAGAAGGTGTTCTATAGAAGTTGTTCTATAGAAGGTGTTCTATAGAGGGTTTTTTATAGAAAATGTTCTATAGAAGCTGTTCTATAGAATGTGTTCTATAGAAGGTGTTCCATAAAAGGTGTTCTATAGAAAGTATTCTATAGAAGGTGTTCTATAGAAGGTGTTTTATAGAAGGTGTTCTGTAGAAGCTGTTCTATAGAAGGTGTTCTATAGAAGGTGTTTGACAGAAGGTGTTCTATAGAAGGTGTTTTATCGAAGGTTTTCTATAAAAAATGTTTTATAGAAGGTGTTCTATAGAAGCTGTTCTACAGAAGGTGTTCTATAGAAGGTGTTTTATAGAAGGTGTTTTATAGAATGTGTTCTATAGAAGGTGTTTTATAGAATGTGTTCTATAAAAGGTGTTCTATAGAAGGTGTTCTATAAAAGGTGTTCTATAGAAGGTGTTCTATAAAAGGTGTTCTATAGAAAGTATTCTATAGAAGGTGTTCTATAGAAGGTGTTTTATAGAAGGTGTTCTGTAGAAGCTGTTCTATAGAAGGTGTTCTATAGATGGTGTTTGACAGAAGGTGTTCTATAGAAGGTGTTTTATCGAAGGTTTTCTATAAAAAATGTTTTATAGAAGGTGTTCTATAGAAGCTGTTCTACAGAAGGTGTTCTATAGAAGGTGTTTTATAGAAGGTGTTTTATAGAATGTGTTCTATAGAAGGTCTTTTATAGAATGTGTTCTATAAAAGGTGTTCTATAGAAGGTGTTCTATAAAAGGTGTTCTATAGAAAGTATTCTATAGAAGGTGTTCTATAGAAGGTGTTTTAGAGAAGGTGTTTTAAAGAATGTGTTCCATAGAAGGTGTTCTGTAAAAAGTCTTTTATAGAAGGTGTTTTATAGAAGGTGTTCTGTAGAAGCTGTTCTATAGAAGGTGTTCTATAGAAGGTGTTTTATAGAAGGTGTTTTATAGAAGGTGTTTTATCGAAGGTTTTCTATAAAAAGTGTTTTATAGAAGGTGTTCTATAGAAGCTGTTCTACAGAAGGTGTTCTATAGAAGGTGTTTTATAGAAGGTGTTTTATAGAATGTGTTCTATAAAAGGTGTTCTATAGAAGGTGTTCTATAGAAGGTGTTTTATAGAAGGTGTTCTATAGAAGGTGTTCTATAAAAAGTGTTCTATAGAAGGTGTTCTATAAAAGGTGTTTTGTAGAAGGTGTTCAATAGAAGGTGTTCTTTAAAAAGTGTTTTATAGAATTTGTTTTATAGAATGTTTTATAGAAGGTGTTCTATAGAAGCTGTCCTATAGAAAGTGTTCTATAGAAGGTGTTTTATAGAAGGTGTTTTATAGAATGTGTTCCATAGAAGGTGTTTTACAGAAGGTGTTTTATAGAAGGTGTTTCATAGAATGTGTTCTATAGAAGTTGTTTTATAGAAGGTGTTTTATAGAATGTTTTTTATAGAAGGTGTTCTATAGAAGCTGTTCTATAGAAGGTGTTCTATAGAAGGTGTTCTACAGAAGGTGTTTTATAGAAGGTGTTTTATAGAATGTGTTTCATAGAAGGTGTTCTATAGAAGCTGTTCTATAGAAGCTGTTCTACAGAAGGTGTTTTATAGAAGGTGTTTTATAGAAGGTGTTTTATAGAAGGTGTTCTATAGAAGCTGTTCTATAGAAGCTGTTCTATAGAAGGTGTTCTATAGAAGGTGTTTTATAGAAGGTGTTTTATAGAATGTGTTCTATAGAAGGTGTTCTATAGAAGGTGTTTTAAAGAAGGAGTTTTATAGAAGGTGTTTTATAGAATGTGTTCTATAGTTGTTTTATAGAAGGTGTTTTATAGAAGGTGTTCTATAGAAGCTGTTCTATAGAAGGTGTTCTATAGAAGGTGTTTTATAGAAGGTGTTCTATAGAAGGTGTTCCATAGAAGGTGTTTTATAGAAGGAGTTTTATAGAAGGTGTTTTATAGAATGTGTTCTATAGGTGTTTTATAGAAGATGTTTTATAGAAGGTGTTCTATAGAAGCTGTTCTATAGAAGGTGTTCTATAGAAGGTGTTTTATAGAAGGTGTTTTATAGAAGGTGTTCTATAGAATGTGTTCTATAGAAGGTGTTCTATAGAAGCTGTTCTATAGAAGGTGTTCTGTAGAAGGTGTTTAATAGAAGGTGTTTTACAGAATGTGTTCTATAGAAGGTATTCTGTAGAAGGTGTTCAATAGAAGGTGTTCTATAGAAGCTGTTCTATAGAAGGTGTTCTATAGAAGGTGTTTTATAGAAGGTGTTCTATAGAAGGTGTTCCATAGAAGGTGTTTTATAGAAGGAGTTTTATAGAAGGTGTTTTATAGAATGTGTTCTATAGTTGTTTTATAGAAGGTGTTCCATAGAAGGTGTTTTATAGAAGGAGTTTTATAGAAGGTGTTTTATAGAATGTTTTTTATAGAAGGTGTTCTATAGAAGCTGTTCTATAGAAGGTGTTCTATAGAAGGTGTTCTACAGAAGGTGTTTTATAGAAGGTGTTTTATAGAATGTGTTTCATAGAAGGTGTTTTATCGAAGGTGTTTTATAGAAAGTGCTCCATAGAAGGTGTTTTATAGAAGGTCTTCTATAGAAGCTGTTCTATAGAAGCTGTTCTATAGAAGGTGTTCTATAGAATGTGTTTCATAGAAGGTGTTCTATAGAAGCTGTTCTATAGAAGCTGTTCTACAGAAGGTGTTTTATAGAAGGTGTTTTATAGAAGGTGTTTTATAGAAGGTGTTCTATAGAAGCTGTTCTATAGAAGCTGTTCTATAGAAGGTGTTCTATAGAAGGTGTTTTATAGAAGGTGTTTTATAGAATGTGTTCTATAGAAGGTGTTCTATAGAAGGTGTTTTAAAGAAGGAGTTTTATAGAAGGTGTTTTATAGAATGTGTTCTATAGTTGTTTTATAGAAGGTGTTTTATAGAAGGTGTTCTATAGAAGCTGTTCTATAGAAGGTGTTCTATAGAAGGTGTTTTATAGAAGGTGTTCTATAGAAGGTGTTCCATAGAAGGTGTTTTATAGAAGGAGTTTTATAGAAGGTGTTTTATAGAATGTGTTCTATAGGTGTTTTATAGAAGGTGTTTTATAGAAGGTGTTCTATAGAAGCTGTTCTATAGAAGGTGTTCTATAGAAGGTGTTTTATAGAAGGTGTTTTATAGAAGGTGTTCTATAGAATGTGTTCTATAGAAGGTGTTCTATAGAAGCTGTTCTATAGAAGGTGTTCTGTAGAAGGTGTTTAATAGAAGGTGTTTTACAGAATGTGTTCTATAGAAGGTATTCTGTAGAAGGTGTTCAATAGAAGGTGTTCTATAGAAGCTGTTCTATAGAAGGTGTTCTATAGAAGGTGTTTTATAGAAGGTGTTCTATAGAAGGTGTTCTATAGAACGTGTTTTAAAGAAGGAGTTTTATAGAAGGTGTTTTATAGAATGTGTTCTATAGTTGTTTTATAGAAGGTGTTCCATAGAAGCTGTTCTATAGAAGGTGTTCTATAGAAGGTGTTCTACAGAAGGTGTTTTATAGAAGGTGTTTTATAGAATGTGTTTCATAGAAGGTGTTTTATCGAAGGTGTTTTATAGAATGTGCTCCATAGAAGGTGTTTTATAGAAGGTGTTCTATAGAAGCTGTTCTATAGAAGCTGTTCTATAGAAGGTGTTCTATAGAAGGTGTTTTATAGAAGGTGTTCTATAGAAAGTATTCTATAGAAGGTGTTCTATAGAAGGTGTTTTAGAGAAGGTGTTTTAAAGAATGTGTTCCATAGAAGGTGTTCTGTAAAAAGTCTTTTATAGAAGGTGTTTTATAGAAGGTGTTCTGTAGAAGCTGTTCTATAGAAGGTGTTCTATAGAAGGTGTTTTATAGAAGGTGTTTTATCGAAGGTTTTCTATAAAAAGTGTTTTATAGAAGGTGTTCTATAGAAGCTGTTCTACAGAAGGTGTTCTATAGAAGGTGTTTTATAGAAGGTGTTTTATAGAATGTGTTCTATAAAAGGTGTTCTATAGAAGGTGTTCTATAGAAGGTGTTTTATAGAAGGTGTTCTATAGAAGGTGTTCTATAAAAAGTGTTCTATAGAAGGTGTTCTATAAAAGGTGTTTTGTAGAAGGTGTTCAATAGAAGGTGTTCTTTAAAAAGTGTTTTATAGAATTTGTTTTATAGAATGTTTTATAGAAGGTGTTCTATAGAAGCTGTCCTATAGAAAGTGTTCTATAGAAGGTGTTTTATAGAAGGTGTTTTATAGAATGTGTTCCATAGAAGGTGTTTTACAGAAGGTGTTTTATAGAAGGTGTTTCATAGAATGTGTTCTATAGAAGTTGTTTTATAGAAGGTGTTTTATAGAATGTTTTTTATAGAAGGTGTTCTATAGAAGCTGTTCTATAGAAGGTGTTCTATAGAAGGTGTTCTACAGAAGGTGTTTTATAGAAGGTGTTTTATAGAATGTGTTTCATAGAAGGTGTTCTATAGAAGCTGTTCTATAGAAGCTGTTCTACAGAAGGTGTTTTATAGAAGGTGTTTTATAGAAGGTGTTTTATAGAAGGTGTTCTATAGAAGCTGTTCTATAGAAGCTGTTCTATAGAAGGTGTTCTATAGAAGGTGTTTTATAGAAGGTGTTTTATAGAATGTGTTCTATAGAAGGTGTTCTATAGAAGGTGTTTTAAAGAAGGAGTTTTATAGAAGGTGTTTTATAGAATGTGTTCTATAGTTGTTTTATAGAAGGTGTTTTATAGAAGGTGTTCTATAGAAGCTGTTCTATAGAAGGTGTTCTATAGAAGGTGTTTTATAGAAGGTGTTCTATAGAAGGTGTTCCATAGAAGGTGTTTTATAGAAGGAGTTTTATAGAAGGTGTTTTATAGAATGTGTTCTATAGGTGTTTTATAGAAGGTGTTTTATAGAAGGTGTTCTATAGAAGCTGTTCTATAGAAGGTGTTCTATAGAAGGTGTTTTATAGAAGGTGTTTTATAGAAGGTGTTCTATAGAATGTGTTCTATAGAAGGTGTTCTATAGAAGCTGTTCTATAGAAGGTGTTCTGTAGAAGGTGTTTAATAGAAGGTGTTTTACAGAATGTGTTCTATAGAAGGTATTCTGTAGAAGGTGTTCAATAGAAGGTGTTCTATAGAAGCTGTTCTATAGAAGGTGTTCTATAGAAGGTGTTTTATAGAAGGTGTTCTATAGAAGGTGTTCTATAGAACGTGTTTTAAAGAAGGAGTTTTATAGAAGGTGTTTTATAGAATGTGTTCTATAGTTGTTTTATAGAAGGTGTTCCATAGAAGGTGTTTTATAGAAGGAGTTTTATAGAAGGTGTTTTATAGAATGTTTTTTATAGAAGGTGTTCTATAGAAGCTGTTCTATAGAAGGTGTTCTATAGAAGGTGTTCTACAGAAGGTGTTTTATAGAAGGTGTTTTATAGAATGTGTTTCATAGAAGGTGTTTTATCGAAGGTGTTTTATAGAAAGTGCTCCATAGAAGGTGTTTTATAGAAGGTGTTCTATAGAAGCTGTTCTATAGAAGCTGTTCTATAGAAGGTGTTCTATAGAATGTGTTTCATAGAAGGTGTTCTATAGAAGCTGTTCTATAGAAGCTGTTCTACAGAAGGTGTTTTATAGAAGGTGTTTTATAGAAGGTGTTTTATAGAAGGTGTTCTATAGAAGCTGTTCTATAGAAGCTGTTCTATAGAAGGTGTTCTATAGAAGGTGTTTTATAGAAGGTGTTTTATAGAATGTGTTCTATAGAAGGTGTTCTATAGAAGGTGTTTTAAAGAAGGAGTTTTATAGAAGGTGTTTTATAGAATGTGTTCTATAGTTGTTTTATAGAAGGTGTTTTATAGAAGGTGTTCTATAGAAGCTGTTCTATAGAAGGTGTTCTATAGAAGGTGTTTTATAGAAGGTGTTTTATAGAAGGTGTTTTATCGAAGGTTTTCTATAAAAAGTGTTTTATAGAAGGTGTTCTATAGAAGCTGTTCTACAGAAGGTGTTCTATAGAAGGTGTTTTATAGAAGGTGTTTTATAGAATGTGTTCTATAAAAGGTGTTCTATAGAAGGTGTTCTATAGAAGGTGTTTTATAGAAGGTGTTCTATAGAAGGTGTTCTATAAAAAGTGTTCTATAGAAGGTGTTCTATAAAAGGTGTTTTGTAGAAGGTGTTCAATAGAAGGTGTTCTTTAAAAAGTGTTTTATAGAATTTGTTTTATAGAATGTTTTATAGAAGGTGTTCTATAGAAGCTGTCCTATAGAAAGTGTTCTATAGAAGGTGTTTTATAGAAGGTGTTTTATAGAATGTGTTCCATAGAAGGTGTTTTACAGAAGGTGTTTTATAGAAGGTGTTTCATAGAATGTGTTCTATAGAAGTTGTTTTATAGAAGGTGTTTTATAGAATGTTTTTTATAGAAGGTGTTCTATAGAAGCTGTTCTATAGAAGGTGTTCTATAGAAGGTGTTCTACAGAAGGTGTTTTATAGAAGGTGTTTTATAGAATGTGTTTCATAGAAGGTGTTCTATAGAAGCTGTTCTATAGAAGCTGTTCTACAGAAGGTGTTTTATAGAAGGTGTTTTATAGAAGGTGTTTTATAGAAGGTGTTCTATAGAAGCTGTTCTATAGAAGCTGTTCTATAGAAGGTGTTCTATAGAAGGTGTTTTATAGAAGGTGTTTTATAGAATGTGTTCTATAGAAGGTGTTCTATAGAAGGTGTTTTAAAGAAGGAGTTTTATAGAAGGTGTTTTATAGAATGTGTTCTATAGTTGTTTTATAGAAGGTGTTTTATAGAAGGTGTTCTATAGAAGCTGTTCTATAGAAGGTGTTCTATAGAAGGTGTTTTATAGAAGGTGTTCTATAGAAGGTGTTCCATAGAAGGTGTTTTATAGAAGGAGTTTTATAGAAGGTGTTTTATAGAATGTGTTCTATAGGTGTTTTATAGAAGATGTTTTATAGAAGGTGTTCTATAGAAGCTGTTCTATAGAAGGTGTTCTATAGAAGGTGTTTTATAGAAGGTGTTTTATAGAAGGTGTTCTATAGAATGTGTTCTATAGAAGGTGTTCTATAGAAGCTGTTCTATAGAAGGTGTTCTGTAGAAGGTGTTTAATAGAAGGTGTTTTACAGAATGTGTTCTATAGAAGGTATTCTGTAGAAGGTGTTCAATAGAAGGTGTTCTATAGAAGCTGTTCTATAGAAGGTGTTCTATAGAAGGTGTTTTATAGAAGGTGTTCTATAGAAGGTGTTCCATAGAAGGTGTTTTATAGAAGGAGTTTTATAGAAGGTGTTTTATAGAATGTGTTCTATAGTTGTTTTATAGAAGGTGTTCCATAGAAGGTGTTTTATAGAAGGAGTTTTATAGAAGGTGTTTTATAGAATGTTTTTTATAGAAGGTGTTCTATAGAAGCTGTTCTATAGAAGGTGTTCTATAGAAGGTGTTCTACAGAAGGTGTTTTATAGAAGGTGTTTTATAGAATGTGTTTCATAGAAGGTGTTTTATCGAAGGTGTTTTATAGAAAGTGCTCCATAGAAGGTGTTTTATAGAAGGTCTTCTATAGAAGCTGTTCTATAGAAGCTGTTCTATAGAAGGTGTTCTATAGAATGTGTTTCATAGAAGGTGTTCTATAGAAGCTGTTCTATAGAAGCTGTTCTACAGAAGGTGTTTTATAGAAGGTGTTTTATAGAAGGTGTTTTATAGAAGGTGTTCTATAGAAGCTGTTCTATAGAAGCTGTTCTATAGAAGGTGTTCTATAGAAGGTGTTTTATAGAAGGTGTTTTATAGAATGTGTTCTATAGAAGGTGTTCTATAGAAGGTGTTTTAAAGAAGGAGTTTTATAGAAGGTGTTTTATAGAATGTGTTCTATAGTTGTTTTATAGAAGGTGTTTTATAGAAGGTGTTCTATAGAAGCTGTTCTATAGAAGGTGTTCTATAGAAGGTGTTTTATAGAAGGTGTTCTATAGAAGGTGTTCCATAGAAGGTGTTTTATAGAAGGAGTTTTATAGAAGGTGTTTTATAGAATGTGTTCTATAGGTGTTTTATAGAAGGTGTTTTATAGAAGGTGTTCTATAGAAGCTGTTCTATAGAAGGTGTTCTATAGAAGGTGTTTTATAGAAGGTGTTTTATAGAAGGTGTTCTATAGAATGTGTTCTATAGAAGGTGTTCTATAGAAGCTGTTCTATAGAAGGTGTTCTGTAGAAGGTGTTTAATAGAAGGTGTTTTACAGAATGTGTTCTATAGAAGGTATTCTGTAGAAGGTGTTCAATAGAAGGTGTTCTATAGAAGCTGTTCTATAGAAGGTGTTCTATAGAAGGTGTTTTATAGAAGGTGTTCTATAGAAGGTGTTCTATAGAACGTGTTTTAAAGAAGGAGTTTTATAGAAGGTGTTTTATAGAATGTGTTCTATAGTTGTTTTATAGAAGGTGTTCCATAGAAGCTGTTCTATAGAAGGTGTTCTATAGAAGGTGTTCTACAGAAGGTGTTTTATAGAAGGTGTTTTATAGAATGTGTTTCATAGAAGGTGTTTTATCGAAGGTGTTTTATAGAATGTGCTCCATAGAAGGTGTTTTATAGAAGGTGTTCTATAGAAGCTGTTCTATAGAAGCTGTTCTATAGAAGGTGTTCTATAGAAGGTGTTTTATAGAAGGTGTTCTATAGAAAGTATTCTATAGAAGGTGTTCTATAGAAGGTGTTTTAGAGAAGGTGTTTTAAAGAATGTGTTCCATAGAAGGTGTTCTGTAAAAAGTCTTTTATAGAAGGTGTTTTATAGAAGGTGTTCTGTAGAAGCTGTTCTATAGAAGGTGTTCTATAGAAGGTGTTTTATAGAAGGTGTTTTATCGAAGGTTTTCTATAAAAAGTGTTTTATAGAAGGTGTTCTATAGAAGCTGTTCTACAGAAGGTGTTCTATAGAAGGTGTTTTATAGAAGGTGTTTTATAGAATGTGTTCTATAAAAGGTGTTCTATAGAAGGTGTTCTATAGAAGGTGTTTTATAGAAGGTGTTCTATAGAAGGTGTTCTATAAAAAGTGTTCTATAGAAGGTGTTCTATAAAAGGTGTTTTGTAGAAGGTGTTCAATAGAAGGTGTTCTTTAAAAAGTGTTTTATAGAATTTGTTTTATAGAATGTTTTATAGAAGGTGTTCTATAGAAGCTGTCCTATAGAAAGTGTTCTATAGAAGGTGTTTTATAGAAGGTGTTTTATAGAATGTGTTCCATAGAAGGTGTTTTACAGAAGGTGTTTTATAGAAGGTGTTTCATAGAATGTGTTCTATAGAAGTTGTTTTATAGAAGGTGTTTTATAGAATGTTTTTTATAGAAGGTGTTCTATAGAAGCTGTTCTATAGAAGGTGTTCTATAGAAGGTGTTCTACAGAAGGTGTTTTATAGAAGGTGTTTTATAGAATGTGTTTCATAGAAGGTGTTCTATAGAAGCTGTTCTATAGAAGCTGTTCTACAGAAGGTGTTTTATAGAAGGTGTTTTATAGAAGGTGTTTTATAGAAGGTGTTCTATAGAAGCTGTTCTATAGAAGCTGTTCTATAGAAGGTGTTCTATAGAAGGTGTTTTATAGAAGGTGTTTTATAGAATGTGTTCTATAGAAGGTGTTCTATAGAAGGTGTTTTAAAGAAGGAGTTTTATAGAAGGTGTTTTATAGAATGTGTTCTATAGTTGTTTTATAGAAGGTGTTTTATAGAAGGTGTTCTATAGAAGCTGTTCTATAGAAGGTGTTCTATAGAAGGTGTTTTATAGAAGGTGTTCTATAGAAGGTGTTCCATAGAAGGTGTTTTATAGAAGGAGTTTTATAGAAGGTGTTTTATAGAATGTGTTCTATAGGTGTTTTATAGAAGGTGTTTTATAGAAGGTGTTCTATAGAAGCTGTTCTATAGAAGGTGTTCTATAGAAGGTGTTTTATAGAAGGTGTTTTATAGAAGGTGTTCTATAGAATGTGTTCTATAGAAGGTGTTCTATAGAAGCTGTTCTATAGAAGGTGTTCTGTAGAAGGTGTTTAATAGAAGGTGTTTTACAGAATGTGTTCTATAGAAGGTATTCTGTAGAAGGTGTTCAATAGAAGGTGTTCTATAGAAGCTGTTCTATAGAAGGTGTTCTATAGAAGGTGTTTTATAGAAGGTGTTCTATAGAAGGTGTTCTATAGAACGTGTTTTAAAGAAGGAGTTTTATAGAAGGTGTTTTATAGAATGTGTTCTATAGTTGTTTTATAGAAGGTGTTCCATAGAAGGTGTTTTATAGAAGGAGTTTTATAGAAGGTGTTTTATAGAATGTTTTTTATAGAAGGTGTTCTATAGAAGCTGTTCTATAGAAGGTGTTCTATAGAAGGTGTTCTACAGAAGGTGTTTTATAGAAGGTGTTTTATAGAATGTGTTTCATAGAAGGTGTTTTATCGAAGGTGTTTTATAGAAAGTGCTCCATAGAAGGTGTTTTATAGAAGGTGTTCTATAGAAGCTGTTCTATAGAAGCTGTTCTATAGAAGGTGTTCTATAGAATGTGTTTCATAGAAGGTGTTCTATAGAAGCTGTTCTATAGAAGCTGTTCTACAGAAGGTGTTTTATAGAAGGTGTTTTATAGAAGGTGTTTTATAGAAGGTGTTCTATAGAAGCTGTTCTATAGAAGCTGTTCTATAGAAGGTGTTCTATAGAAGGTGTTTTATAGAAGGTGTTTTATAGAATGTGTTCTATAGAAGGTGTTCTATAGAAGGTGTTTTAAAGAAGGAGTTTTATAGAAGGTGTTTTATAGAATGTGTTCTATAGTTGTTTTATAGAAGGTGTTTTATAGAAGGTGTTCTATAGAAGCTGTTCTATAGAAGGTGTTCTATAGAAGGTGTTTTATAGAAGGTGTTCTATAGAAGGTGTTCCATAGAAGGTGTTTTATAGAAGGAGTTTTATAGAAGGTGTTTTATAGAATGTGTTCTATAGGTGTTTTATAGAAGGTGTTTTATAGAAGGTGTTCTATAGAAGCTGTTCTATAGAAGGTGTTCTATAGAAGGTGTTTTATAGAAGGTGTTTTATAGAAGGTGTTCTATAGAATGTGTTCTATAGAAGGTGTTCTATAGAAGCTGTTCTATAGAAGGTGTTCTGTAGAAGGTGTTTAATAGAAGGTGTTTTACAGAATGTGTTCTATAGAAGGTATTCTGTAGAAGGTGTTCAATAGAAGGTGTTCTATAGAAGCTGTTCTATAGAAGGTGTTCTATAGAAGGTGTTTTATAGAAGGTGTTCTATAGAAGGTGTTCTATAGAACGTGTTTTAAAGAAGGAGTTTTATAGAAGGTGTTTTATAGAATGTGTTCTATAGTTGTTTTATAGAAGGTGTTCCATAGAAGCTGTTCTATAGAAGGTGTTCTATAGAAGGTGTTCTACAGAAGGTGTTTTATAGAAGGTGTTTTATAGAATGTGTTTCATAGAAGGTGTTTTATCGAAGGTGTTTTATAGAATGTGCTCCATAGAAGGTGTTTTATAGAAGGTGTTCTATAGAAGCTGTTCTATAGAAGCTGTTCTATAGAAGGTGTTCTATAGAAGGTGTTTTATAGAAGGTGTTTTATAGAATGTGTTCTATAGTTGTTTTATAGAAGGTGTTTTATAGAAGGTGTTCTATAGAAGCTGTTCTATAGAAGGTGTTCTATAGAAGGTGTTTTATCGAAGGTGTTCTATAGAAGGTGTTCCATAGAAGGTGTTTTATAGAAGGAGTTTTATAAAAGGTGTTTTATAGAATGTGTTCTATAGGTGTTTTATAGAAGGTGTTTTATAGAAGGTGTTCTATAGAATGTGTTCTATAGAAGGTGTTCTATAGAAGCTGTTCTATAGAAGGTGTTCGGTAGAAGGTGTTTCATAGAAGGTGTTTTACAGAATGTGTTCTATAGAAGGTGTTCTATAGAAGGTGTTCTATAAAAAGTGTTCTATAGAATTTGTTTTATAGAATGTTTTATAGAAGGTGTTCTATAGAAGATGTTCTATAGAAGGTGTTTTAAAGAAGGAGTTTTATAGAAGGTGTTTTATAGAATGTGTTCTATAGAAGGTGTTCTATAGAAGCTGTTCTATAGAAGGTGTTCTGTAGAAGATGTTTCAGAGAAGGTGTTTTACAGAATGTGTTCTATAGAAGGTATTCTGTAGAAGGTGTTCAATAGAAGGTGTTCTATAGAAGCTGTTCTATAGAAGGTGTTCTATAGAAGGTGTTTTATAGAAGGTGTTCTATAGAAGGTGTTCTATAGAAGGTGTTTTAAAAAAGGAGTTTTATAGAAGGTGTTTTATAGAATGTGTTCTATAGAAGCTGTTCTATAGAAGCTGTTCTATAGAAGGTGTTTTATAGAATTTGCTCCATAGAAGGTGTTTTATAGAAGGTGTTTTATAGAAGGTGTTCTATAGAAGCTGTTCTATAGAAGCTGTTCTATAGAAGGTGTTCTATAGAAGGTGTTTTATAGAAGGTGTTTTATAGAATGTGTTCTATAGAAGGTGTTCTATAGAAGGTGTTTTAAAGAAGGAGTTTTATAGAAGGTGTTTTATAGAATGTGTTCTATAGTTGTTTTATAGAAGGTGTTTTATAGAAGGTGTTCTATAGAAGCTGTTCTATAGAAGGTGTTCTATAGAAGGTGTTTTATAGAAGGTGTTCTATAGAAGGTGTTCCATAGAAGGTGTTTTATAGAAGGAGTTTTATAGAAGGTGTTTTATAGAATGTGTTCTATAGGTGTTTTATAGAAGGTGTTTTATAGAAGGTGTTCTATAGAAGCTGTTCTATAGAAGGTGTTCTATAGAAGGTGTTTTATAGAAGGTGTTTTATAGAAGGTGTTCTATAGAATGTGTTCTATAGAAGGTGTTCTATAGAAGCTGTTCTATAGAAGGTGTTCTGTAGAAGGTGTTTAATAGAAGGTGTTTTACAGAATGTGTTCTATAGAAGGTATTCTGTAGAAGGTGTTCAATAGAAGGTGTTCTATAGAAGCTGTTCTATAGAAGGTGTTCTATAGAAGGTGTTTTATAGAAGGTGTTCTATAGAAGGTGTTCTATAGAACGTGTTTTAAAGAAGGAGTTTTATAGAAGGTGTTTTATAGAATGTGTTCTATAGTTGTTTTATAGAAGGTGTTCCATAGAAGCTGTTCTATAGAAGGTGTTCTATAGAAGGTGTTCTACAGAAGGTGTTTTATAGAAGGTGTTTTATAGAATGTGTTTCATAGAAGGTGTTTTATCGAAGGTGTTTTATAGAATGTGCTCCATAGAAGGTGTTTTATAGAAGGTGTTCTATAGAAGCTGTTCTATAGAAGCTGTTCTATAGAAGGTGTTCTATAGAAGGTGTTTTATAGAAGGTGTTTTATAGAATGTGTTCTATAGTTGTTTTATAGAAGGTGTTTTATAGAAGGTGTTCTATAGAAGCTGTTCTATAGAAGGTGTTCTATAGAAGGTGTTTTATCGAAGGTGTTCTATAGAAGGTGTTCCATAGAAGGTGTTTTATAGAAGGAGTTTTATAAAAGGTGTTTTATAGAATGTGTTCTATAGGTGTTTTATAGAAGGTGTTTTATAGAAGGTGTTCTATAGAATGTGTTCTATAGAAGGTGTTCTATAGAAGCTGTTCTATAGAAGGTGTTCGGTAGAAGGTGTTTCATAGAAGGTGTTTTACAGAATGTGTTCTATAGAAGGTGTTCTATAGAAGGTGTTCTATAAAAAGTGTTCTATAGAATTTGTTTTATAGAATGTTTTATAGAAGGTGTTCTATAGAAGATGTTCTATAGAAGGTGTTTTAAAGAAGGAGTTTTATAGAAGGTGTTTTATAGAATGTGTTCTATAGAAGGTGTTCTATAGAAGCTGTTCTATAGAAGGTGTTCTGTAGAAGATGTTTCAGAGAAGGTGTTTTACAGAATGTGTTCTATAGAAGGTATTCTGTAGAAGGTGTTCAATAGAAGGTGTTCTATAGAAGCTGTTCTATAGAAGGTGTTCTATAGAAGGTGTTTTATAGAAGGTGTTCTATAGAAGGTGTTCTATAGAAGGTGTTTTAAAAAAGGAGTTTTATAGAAGGTGTTTTATAGAATGTGTTCTATAGAAGCTGTTCTATAGAAGCTGTTCTATAGAAGGTGTTTTATAGAATTTGCTCCATAGAAGGTGTTTTATAGAAGGTGTTTTATAGAAGGTGTTCTATAGAAGCTGTTCTATAGAAGCTGTTCTATAGAAGGTGTTCTATAGAAGGTGTTTTATAGAAGGTGTTTTATAGAATGTGTTCTATAGAAGGTGTTCTATAGAAGGTGTTTTAAAGAAGGAGTTTTATAGAAGGTGTTTTATAGAATGTGTTCTATAGTTGTTTTATAGAAGGTGTTTTATAGAAGGTGTTCTATAGAAGCTGTTCTATAGAAGGTGTTCTATAGAAGGTGTTTTATAGAAGGTGTTCTATAGAAGGTGTTCCATAGAAGGTGTTTTATAGAAGGAGTTTTATAGAAGGTGTTTTATAGAATGTGTTCTATAGGTGTTTTATAGAAGGTGTTTTATAGAAGGTGTTCTATAGAAGCTGTTCTATAGAAGGTGTTCTATAGAAGGTGTTTTATAGAAGGTGTTTTATAGAAGGTGTTCTATAGAATGTGTTCTATAGAAGGTGTTCTATAGAAGCTGTTCTATAGAAGGTGTTCTGTAGAAGGTGTTTAATAGAAGGTGTTTTACAGAAGGAGTTTTATAGAAGGTGTTTTATAGAATGTGTTCTATAGTTGTTTTATAGAAGGTGTTCCATAGAAGGTGTTTTATAGAAGGAGTTTTATAGAAGGTGTTTTATAGAATGTTTTTTATAGAAGGTGTTCTATAGAAGCTGTTCTATAGAAGGTGTTCTATAGAAGGTGTTCTACAGAAGGTGTTTTATAGAAGGTGTTTTATAGAATGTGTTTCATAGAAGGTGTGTTATAGAAGGTGTTTTATAGAATGTGCTCCATAGAAGGTGTTTTATAGAAGGTGTTCTATAGAAGCTGTTCTATAGAAGATGTTCTATAGAAGGTGTTCTATAGAAGGTGTTTTATAGAAGGTGTTTTATAGAATGTGTTCTATAGTTGTTTTATAGAAGGTGTTTTATAGAAGGTGTTCTATAGAAGCTGTTCTATAGAAGGTGTTCTATAGAAGGTGTTTTATAGAAGGTGTTCTATAGAAGGTGTTCCATAGAAGGTGTTTTATAGAAGGAGTTTTATAAAAGGTGTTTTATAGAATGTGTTCTATAGGTGTTTTATAGAAGGTGTTTTATAGAAGGTGTTCTATAGAATGTGTTCTATAGAAGGTGTTCTATAGAAATTGTTCTATAGAAGGTGTTCTGTAGAAGGTGTTTCATAGAAGGTGTTTTACAGATTGTGTTCTATAGAAGGTATTCTGTAGAAGGTGTTCAATAGAAGGTGTTCTATAGAAGCTGTTCTATAGAAGGTGTTCTATAGAAGGTGTTTTATAGAAGGTGTTCTATAGAAGATGTTCTATAGAAGGTGTTTTAAAGAAGGAGTTTTATAGAAGGTGTTTTATAGAATGTGTTCTATAGAAGGTGTTCTATAGAAGCTGTTCTATAGAAGGTGTTCTGTAGAAGATGTTTCAGAGAAGGTGTTTTACAGAATGTGTTCTCTAGAAGGTATTCTGTAGAAGGTGTTCAATAGAAGGTGTTCTATAGAAGCTGTTCTATAGAAGGTGTTCTATAGAAGGTGTTTTATAGAAGGTGTTCTATAGAAGGTGTTCTATAGAAGGTGTTTTAAAAAAGGAGTTTTATAGAAGGTGTTTTATAGAATGTGTTCTATAGAAGCTGTTCTATAGAAGCTGTTCTATAGAAGGTGTTCTATAGAAGGTGTTTTATAGAAGGTGTTTTATAGAATGTGTTCTATAGTTGTTTTATAGAAGGTGTTTTATAGAAGGTGTTCTATAGAAGCTGTTCTATAGAAGGTGTTCTATAGAAGGTGTTTTATAGAAGGTGTTCTATAGAAGGTGTTCCATAGAAGGTGTTTTATAGAAGGAGTTTTATAGAAGGTGTTTTATAGAATGTGTTCTATAGGTGTTTTATAGAAGGTGTTTTGTAGAAGGTGTTCTATAGAAGCTGTTCTATAGAAGGTGTTCTATAGAAGGTGTTTTATAGAAGGTGTTTTATAGAAGGTGTTCTATAGAATGTGTTCTATAGAAGGTGTTCTATAGAAGCTGTTCTATAGAAGGTGTTCTGTAGAAGGTGTTTCATAGAAGGTGTTTTACAGAATGTGTTCTATAGAAGGTATTCTGTAGAAGGTGTTCAATAGAAGGTGTTCTATAGAAGCTGTTCTATAGAAGGTGTTCTATAGAAGGTGTTTTATAGAAGGTGTTCTATAGAAGGTGTTCTATAGAAGGTGTTTTAAAGAAGGAGTTTAATAGAAGGTGTTTTATAGAATGTGTTCTATAGTTGTTTTATAGAAGGTGTTTTATAGAAGGTGTTCTATAGAAGCTGTTCTATAGAAGGTGTTCTATAGAAGGTGTTTTATCGAAGGTGTTCTATAGAAGGTGTTCCATAGAAGGTGTTTTATAGAAGGAGTTTTATAAAAGGTGTTTTATAGAATGTGTTCTATAGGTGTTTTAT
Organism: Embiotoca jacksoni; assembly: GCF_022577435.1. Taxonomy (NCBI): domain Eukaryota; kingdom Metazoa; phylum Chordata; class Actinopteri; family Embiotocidae; genus Embiotoca; species Embiotoca jacksoni. The sequence goes on from NW_027185438.1 coordinate 268,391, forward strand.
AGAAGGTGTTTTATAGAAGGTGTTCTATAGAATGTGTTCTATAGAAGGTGTTCTATAGAAGCTGTTCTATAGAAGGTGTTCTGTAGAAGGTGTTTCATAGAAGGTGTTTTACAGAATGTGTTCTATAGAAGGTATTCTGTAGAAGGTGTTCAATAGAAGGTGTTCTATAGAAGCTGTTCTATAGAAGGTGTTCTATAGAAGGTGTTTTATAGAAGGTGTTCTATAGAAGATGTTCTATAGAAGGTGTTTTAAAGAAGGAGTTTTATAGAAGGTGTTTTATAGAATGTGTTCTATAGAAGGTGTTCTATAGAAGCTGTTCTATAGAAGGTGTTCTGTAGAAGATGTTTCAGAGAAGGTGTTTTACAGAATGTGTTCTATAGAAGGTATTCTGTAGAAGGTGTTCAATAGAAGGTGTTCTATAGAAGCTGTTCTATAGAAGGTGTTCTATAGAAGGTGTTTTATAGAAGGTGTTCTATAGAAGGTGTTCTATAGAAGGTGTTTTAAAAAAGGAGTTTTATAGAATGTGTTTTATAGAATGTGTTCTATAGAAGCTGTTCTATAGAAGCTGTTCTATAGAAGGTGTTTTATAGAATTTGCTCCATAGAAGGTGTTTTATAGAGGGTGTTTTATAGAAGGTGTTCTATAGAAGCTGTTCTATAGAAGCTGTTCTATAGAAGGTGTTCTATAGAAGGTGTTTTATAGAAGGTGTTTTATAGAATGTGTTCTATAGAAGGTGTTCTATAGAAGGTGTTTTAAAGAAGGAGTTTTATAGAAGGTGTTTTATAGAATGTGTTCTATAGTTGTTTTATAGAAGGTGTTTTATAGAAGGTGTTCTATAGAAGCTGTTCTATAGAAGGTGTTCTATAGAAGGTGTTTTATAGAAGGTGTTCTATAGAAGGTGTTCCATAGAAGGTGTTTTATAGAAGGAGTTTTATAGAAGGTGTTTTATAGAATGTGTTCTATAGGTGTTTTATAGAAGGTGTTTTATAGAAGGTGTTCTATAGAAGCTGTTCTATAGAAGGTGTTCTATAGAAGGTGTTTTATAGAAGGTGTTTTATAGAAGGTGTTCTATAGAATGTGTTCTATAGAAGGTGTTCTATAGAAGCTGTTCTATAGAAGGTGTTCTGTAGAAGGTGTTTAATAGAAGGTGTTTTACAGAAGGAGTTTTATAGAAGGTGTTTTATAGAATGTGTTCTATAGTTGTTTTATAGAAGGTGTTCCATAGAAGGTGTTTTATAGAAGGTGTTCTATAGAAGCTGTTCTATAGAAGCTGTTCTATAGAAGGTGTTCTATAGAAGGTGTTTTATAGAAGGTGTTTTATAGAATGTGTTCTATAGTTGTTTTATAGAAGGTGTTTTATAGAAGGTGTTCTATAGAAGCTGTTCTATAGAAGGTGTTCTATAGAAGGTGTTTTATAGAAGGTGTTCTATAGAAGGTGTTCCATAGAAGGTGTTTTATAGAAGGAGTTTTATAAAAGGTGTTTTATAGAATGTGTTCTATAGGTGTTTTATAGAAGGTGTTTTATAGAAGGTGTTCTATAGAATGTGTTCTATAGAAGGTGTTCTATAGAAGCTGTTCTATAGAAGGTGTTCTGTAGAAGGTGTTTCATAGAAGGTGTTTTACAGAATGTGTTCTATAGAAGGTATTCTGTAGAAGGTGTTCAATAGAAGGTGTTCTATAGAAGCTGTTCTATAGAAGGTGTTCTATAGAAGGTGTTTTATAGAAGGTGTTCTATAGAAGATGTTCTATAGAAGGTGTTTTAAAGAAGGAGTTTTATAGAAGGTGTTTTATAGAAGGTGTTCTATAGAAGCTGTTCTATAGAAGGTGTTCTATAGAAGGTGTTTTATAGAAGGTGTTTTATAGAAGGTGTTCTATAGAATGTGTTCTATAGAAGGTGTTCTATAGAAGCTGTTCTATAGAAGGTGTTCTGTAAAAGGTGTTTAATAGAAGGTGTTTTACAGAAGGAGTTTTATAGAAGGTGTTTTATAGAATGTGTTCTATAGTTGTTTTATAGAAGGTGTTCCATAGAAGGTGTTTTATAGAAGGAGTTTTATAGAAGGTGTTTTATAGAATGTTTTTTATAGAAGGTGTTCTATAGAAGCTGTTCTATAGAAGGTGTTCTATAGAAGGTGTTCTACAGAAGGTGTTTTATAGAAGGTGTTTTATAGAATGTGTTTCATAGAAGGTGTGTTATAGAAGGTGTTTTATAGAATGTGCTCCATAGAAGGTGTTTTATAGAAGGTGTTCTATAGAAGCTGTTCTATAGAAGATGTTCTATAGAAGGTGTTCTATAGAAGGTGTTTTATAGAAGGTGTTTTATAGAATGTGTTCTATAGTTGTTTTATAGAAGGTGTTTTATAGAAGGTGTTCTATAGAAGCTGTTCTATAGAAGGTGTTCTATAGAAGGTGTTTTATAGAAGGTGTTCTATAGAAGGTGTTCCATAGAAGGTGTTTTATAGAAGGAGTTTTATAAAAGGTGTTTTATAGAATGTGTTCTATAGGTGTTTTATAGAAGGTGTTTTATAGAAGGTGTTCTATAGAATGTGTTCTATAGAAGGTGTTCTATAGAAATTGTTCTATAGAAGGTGTTCTGTAGAAGGTGTTTCATAGAAGGTGTTTTACAGAATGTGTTCTATAGAAGGTATTCTGTAGAAGGTGTTCAATAGAAGGTGTTCTATAGAAGCTGTTCTATAGAAGGTGTTCTATAGAAGGTGTTTTATAGAAGGTGTTCTATAGAAGATGTTCTATAGAAGGTGTTTTAAAGAAGGAGTTTTATAGAAGGTGTTTTATAGAATGTGCTCTATAGAAGGTGTTCTATAGAAGCTGTTCTATAGAAGGTGTTCTGTAGAAGATGTTTCAGAGAAGGTGTTTTACAGAATGTGTTCTCTAGAAGGTATTCTGTAGAAGGTGTTCAATAGAAGGTGTTCTATAGAAGCTGTTCTATAGAAGGTGTTCTATAGAAGGTGTTTTATAGAAGGTGTTCTATAGAAGGTGTTCTATAGAAGGTGTTTTAAAAAAGGAGTTTTATAGAAGGTGTTTTATAGAATGTGTTCTATAGAAGCTGTTCTATAGAAGCTGTTCTATAGAAGGTGTTCTATAGAAGGTGTTTTATAGAAGGTGTTTTATAGAATGTGTTCTATAGTTGTTTTATAGAAGGTGTTTTATAGAAGGTGTTCTATAGAAGCTGTTCTATAGAAGGTGTTCTATAGAAGGTGTTTTATAGAAGGTGTTCTATAGAAGGTGTTCCATAGAAGGTGTTTTATAGAAGGAGTTTTATAGAAGGTGTTTTATAGAATGTGTTCTATAGGTGTTTTATAGAAGGTGTTTTGTAGAAGGTGTTCTATAGAAGCTGTTCTATAGAAGGTGTTCTATAGAAGGTGTTTTATAGAAGGTGTTTTATAGAAGGTGTTCTATAGAATGTGTTCTATAGAAGGTGTTCTATAGAAGCTGTTCTATAGAAGGTGTTCTGTAGAAGGTGTTTCATAGAAGGTGTTTTACAGAATGTGTTCTATAGAAGGTATTCTGTAGAAGGTGTTCAATAGAAGGTGTTCTATAGAAGCTGTTCTATAGAAGGTGTTCTATAGAAGGTGTTTTATAGAAGGTGTTCTATAGAAGGTGTTCTATAGAAGGTGTTTTAAAGAAGGAGTTTAATAGAAGGTGTTTTATAGAATGTGTTCTATAGTTGTTTTATAGAAGGTGTTTTATAGAAGGTGTTCTATAGAAGCTGTTCTATAGAAGGTGTTCTATAGAAGGTGTTTTATCGAAGGTGTTCTATTGAAGGTGTTCCATAGAAGGTGTTTTATAGAAGGAGTTTTATAAAAGGTGTTTTATAGAATGTGTTCTATAGGTGTTTTATAGAAGGTGTTTTATAGAAGGTGTTCTATAGAATGTGTTCTATAGAAGGTGTTCTATAGAAGCTGTTCTATAGAAGGTGTTCTGTAGAAGGTGTTTCATAGAAGGTGTTTTACAGAATGTGTTCTATAGAAGGTATTCTGTAGAAGGTGTTCAATAGAAGGTGTTCTATAGAAGCTGTTCTATAGAAGGTGTTCTATAGAAGGTGTTTTATAGAAGGTGTTCTATAGAAGATGTTCTATAGAAGGTGTTTTAAAGAAGGAGTTTTATAGAAGGTGTTTTATAGAATGTGTTCTATAGAAGGTGTTCTATAGAAGCTGTTCTATAGAAGGTGTTCTGTAGAAGATGTTTCAGAGAAGGTGTTTTACAGAATGTGTTCTATAGAAGGTATTCTGTAGAAGGTGTTCAATAGAAGGTGTTCTATAGAAGCTGTTCTATAGAAGGTGTTCTATAGAAGGTGTTTTATAGAAGGTGTTCTATAGAAGGTGTTCTATAGAAGGTGTTTTAAAAAAGGAGTTTTATAGAATGTGTTTTATAGAATGTGTTCTATAGAAGCTGTTCTATAGAAGCTGTTCTATAGAAGGTGTTTTATAGAATTTGCTCCATAGAAGGTGTTTTATAGAGGGTGTTTTATAGAAGGTGTTCTATAGAAGCTGTTCTATAGAAGCTGTTCTATAGAAGGTGTTCTATAGAAGGTGTTTTATAGAAGGTGTTCTATAGAAGCTGTTCTATAGAAGGTGTTCTATAGAAGGTGTTTTATAGAAGGTGTTTTATAGAAGGTGTTCTATAGAATGTGTTCTATAGAAGGTGTTCTATAGAAGCTGTTCTATAGAAGGTGTTCTGTAGAAGGTGTTTAATAGAAGGTGTTTTACAGAAGGAGTTTTATAGAAGGTGTTTTATAGAATGTGTTCTATAGTTGTTTTATAGAAGGTGTTCCATAGAAGGTGTTTTATAGAAGGAGTTTTATAGAAGGTGTTTTATAGAATGTTTTTTATAGAAGGTGTTCTATAGAAGCTGTTCTATAGAAGGTGTTCTATAGAAGGTGTTCTACAGAAGGTGTTTTATAGAAGGTGTTTTATAGAATGTGTTTCATAGAAGGTGTGTTATAGAAGGTGTTTTATAGAATGTGCTCCATAGAAGGTGTTTTATAGAAGGTGTTCTATAGAAGCTGTTCTATAGAAGATGTTCTATAGAAGGTGTTCTATAGAAGGTGTTTTATAGAAGGTGTTTTATAGAATGTGTTCTATAGTTGTTTTATAGAAGGTGTTTTATAGAAGGTGTTCTATAGAAGCTGTTCTATAGAAGGTGTTCTATAGAAGGTGTTTTATAGAAGGTGTTCTATAGAAGGTGTTCCATAGAAGGTGTTTTATAGAAGGAGTTTTATAAAAGGTGTTTTATAGAATGTGTTCTATAGGTGTTTTATAGAAGGTGTTTTATAGAAGATGTTCTATAGAATGTGTTCTATAGAAGGTGTTCTATAGAAATTGTTCTATAGAAGGTGTTCTGTAGAAGGTGTTTCATAGAAGGTGTTTTACAGAATGTGTTCTATAGAAGGTATTCTGTAGAAGGTGTTCAATAGAAGGTGTTCTATAGAAGCTGTTCTATAGAAGGTGTTCTATAGAAGGTGTTTTATAGAAGGTGTTCTATAGAAGATGTTCTATAGAAGGTGTTTTAAAGAAGGAGTTTTATAGAAGGTGTTTTATAGAATGTGTTCTATAGAAGGTGTTCTATAGAAGCTGTTCTATAGAAGGTGTTCTGTAGAAGATGTTTCAGAGAAGGTGTTTTACAGAATGTGTTCTCTAGAAGGTATTCTGTAGAAGGTGTTCAATAGAAGGTGTTCTATAGAAGCTGTTCTATAGAAGGTGTTCTATAGAAGGTGTTTTATAGAAGGTGTTCTATAGAAGGTGTTCTATAGAAGGTGTTTTAAAAAAGGAGTTTTATAGAAGGTGTTTTATAGAATGTGTTCTATAGAAGCTGTTCTATAGAAGCTGTTCTATAGAAGGTGTTCTATAGAAGGTGTTTTATAGAAGGTGTTTTATAGAATGTGTTCTATAGGTGTTTTATAGAAGGTGTTTTATAGAAGGTGTTCTATAGAAGCTGTTCTATAGAAGGTGTTCTATAGAAGGTGTTTTATAGAAGGTGTTTTATAGAAGGTGTTCTATAGAATGTGTTCTATAGAAGGTGTTCTATAGAAGCTGTTCTATAGAAGGTGTTCTGTAGAAGGTGTTTAATAGAAGGTGTTTTACAGAAGGAGTTTTATAGAAGGTGTTTTATAGAATGTGTTCTATAGTTGTTTTATAGAAGGTGTTCCATAGAAGGTGTTTTATAGAAGGAGTTTTATAGAAGGTGTTTTATAGAATGTTTTTTATAGAAGGTGTTCTATAGAAGCTGTTCTATAGAAGCTGTTCTATAGAAGGTGTTCTATAGAAGGTGTTTTATAGAAGGTGTTTTATAGAATGTGTTCTATAGTTGTTTTATAGAAGGTGTTTTATAGAAGGTGTTCTATAGAAGCTGTTCTATAGAAGGTGTTCTATAGAAGGTGTTTTATAGAAGGTGTTCTATAGAAGGTGTTCCATAGAAGGTGTTTTATAGAAGGAGTTTTATAGAAGGTGTTTTATAGAATGTGTTCTATAGGTGTTTTATAGAAGGTGTTTTGTAGAAGGTGTTCTATAGAAGCTGTTCTATAGAAGGTGTTCTATAGAAGGTGTTTTATAGAAGGTGTTTTATAGAAGGTGTTCTATAGAATGTGTTCTATAGAAGGTGTTCTATAGAAGCTGTTCTATAGAAGGTGTTCTGTAGAAGGTGTTTCATAGAAGGTGTTTTACAGAATGTGTTCTATAGAAGGTATTCTGTAGAAGGTGTTCAATAGAAGGTGTTCTATAGAAGCTGTTCTATAGAAGGTGTTCTATAGAAGGTGTTCTATAGAAGGTGTTTTAAAGAAGGAGTTTAATAGAAGGTGTTTTATAGAATGTGTTCTATAGTTGTTTTATAGAAGGTGTTTTATAGAAGGTGTTCTATAGAAGCTGTTCTATAGAAGGTGTTCTATAGAAGGTGTTTTATCGAAGGTGTTCTATAGAAGGTGTTCCATAGAAGGTGTTTTATAGAAGGAGTTTTATAAAAGGTGTTTTATAGAATGTGTTCTATAGGTGTTTTATAGAAGGTGTTTTATAGAAGGTGTTCTATAGAATGTGTTCTATAGAAGGTGTTCTATAGAAGCTGTTCTATAGAAGGTGTTCTGTAGAAGGTGTTTCATAGAAGGTGTTTTACAGAATGTGTTCTATAGAAGGTATTCTGTAGAAGGTGTTCAATAGAAGGTGTTCTATAGAAGCTGTTCTATAGAAGGTGTTCTATAGAAGGTGTTTTATAGAAGGTGTTCTATAGAAGATGTTCTATAGAAGGTGTTTTAAAGAAGGAGTTTTATAGAAGGTGTTTTATAGAATGTGTTCTATAGAAGGTGTTCTATAGAAGCTGTTCTATAGAAGGTGTTCTGTAGAAGATGTTTCAGAGAAGGTGTTTTACAGAATGTGTTCTATAGAAGGTATTCTGTAGAAGGTGTTCAATAGAAGGTGTTCTATAGAAGCTGTTCTATAGAAGGTGTTCTATAGAAGGTGTTTTATAGAAGGTGTTCTATAGAAGGTGTTCTATAGAAGGTGTTTTAAAAAAGGAGTTTTATAGAATGTGTTTTATAGAATGTGTTCTATAGAAGCTGTTCTATAGAAGCTGTTCTATAGAAGGTGTTTTATAGAATTTGCTCCATAGAAGGTGTTTTATAGAGGGTGTTTTATAGAAGGTGTTCTATAGAAGCTGTTCTATAGAAGCTGTTCTATAGAAGGTGTTCTATAGAAGGTGTTTTATAGAAGGTGTTTTATAGAATGTGTTCTATAGAAGGTGTTCTATAGAAGGTGTTTTAAAGAAGGAGTTTTATAGAAGGTGTTTTATAGAATGTGTTCTATAGTTGTTTTATAGAAGGTGTTTTATAGAAGGTGTTCTATAGAAGCTGTTCTATAGAAGGTGTTCTATAGAAGGTGTTTTATAGAAGGTGTTCTATAGAAGGTGTTCCATAGAAGGTGTTTTATAGAAGGAGTTTTATAGAAGGTGTTTTATAGAATGTGTTCTATAGGTGTTTTATAGAAGGTGTTTTATAGAAGGTGTTCTATAGAAGCTGTTCTATAGAAGGTGTTCTATAGAAGGTGTTTTATAGAAGGTGTTTTATAGAAGGTGTTCTATAGAATGTGTTCTATAGAAGGTGTTCTATAGAAGCTGTTCTATAGAAGGTGTTCTGTAGAAGGTGTTTAATAGAAGGTGTTTTACAGAAGGAGTTTTATAGAAGGTGTTTTATAGAATGTGTTCTATAGTTGTTTTATAGAAGGTGTTCCATAGAAGGTGTTTTATAGAAGGTGTTCTATAGAAGCTGTTCTATAGAAGCTGTTCTATAGAAGGTGTTCTATAGAAGGTGTTTTATAGAAGGTGTTTTATAGAATGTGTTCTATAGTTGTTTTATAGAAGGTGTTTTATAGAAGGTGTTCTATAGAAGCTGTTCTATAGAAGGTGTTCTATAGAAGGTGTTTTATAGAAGGTGTTCTATAGAAGGTGTTCCATAGAAGGTGTTTTATAGAAGGAGTTTTATAAAAGGTGTTTTATAGAATGTGTTCTATAGGTGTTTTATAGAAGGTGTTTTATAGAAGGTGTTCTATAGAATGTGTTCTATAGAAGGTGTTCTATAGAAGCTGTTCTATAGAAGGTGTTCTGTAGAAGGTGTTTCATAGAAGGTGTTTTACAGAATGTGTTCTATAGAAGGTATTCTGTAGAAGGTGTTCAATAGAAGGTGTTCTATAGAAGCTGTTCTATAGAAGGTGTTCTATAGAAGGTGTTTTATAGAAGGTGTTCTATAGAAGGTGTTCCATAGAAGGTGTTTTATAGAAGGAGTTTTATAAAAGGTGTTTTATAGAATGTGTTCTATAGGTGTTTTATAGAAGGTGTTTTATAGAAGGTGTTCTATAGAATGTGTTCTATAGAAGGTGTTCTATAGAAATTGTTCTATAGAAGGTGTTCTGTAGAAGGTGTTTCATAGAAGGTGTTTTACAGAATGTGTTCTATAGAAGGTATTCTGTAGAAGGTGTTCAATAGAAGGTGTTCTATAGAAGCTGTTCTATAGAAGGTGTTCTATAGAAGGTGTTTTATAGAAGGTGTTCTATAGAAGATGTTCTATAGAAGGTGTTTTAAAGAAGGAGTTTTATAGAAGGTGTTTTATAGAATGTGTTCTATAGAAGGTGTTCTATAGAAGCTGTTCTATAGAAGGTGTTCTGTAGAAGATGTTTCAGAGAAGGTGTTTTACAGAATGTGTTCCCTAGAAGGTATTCTGTAGAAGGTGTTCAATAGAAGGTGTTCTATAGAAGCTGTTCTATAGAAGGTGTTCTATAGAAGGTGTTTTATAGAAGGTGTTCTATAGAAGGTGTTCTATAGAAGGTGTTTTAAAAAAGGAGTTTTATAGAAGGTGTTTTATAGAATGTGTTCTATAGAAGCTGTTCTATAGAAGCTGTTCTATAGAAGGTGTTCTATAGAAGGTGTTTTATAGAAGGTGTTTTATAGAATGTGTTCTATAGTTGTTTTATAGAAGGTGTTTTATAGAAGGTGTTCTATAGAAGCTGTTCTATAGAAGGTGTTCTATAGAAGGTGTTTTATAGAAGGTGTTCTATAGAAGGTGTTCCATAGAAGGTGTTTTATAGAAGGAGTTTTATAGAAGGTGTTTTATAGAATGTGTTCTATAGGTGTTTTATAGAAGGTGTTTTGTAGAAGGTGTTCTATAGAAGCTGTTCTATAGAAGGTGTTCTATAGAAGGTGTTTTATAGAAGGTGTTTTATAGAAGGTGTTCTATAGAATGTGTTCTATAGAAGGTGTTCTATAGAAGCTGTTCTATAGAAGGTGTTCTGTAGAAGGTGTTTCATAGAAGGTGTTTTACAGAATGTGTTCTATAGAAGGTATTCTGTAGAAGGTGTTCAATAGAAGGTGTTCTATAGAAGCTGTTCTATAGAAGGTGTTCTATAGAAGGTGTTTTATAGAAGGTGTTCTATAGAAGGTGTTCTATAGAAGGTGTTTTAAAGAAGGAGTTTAATAGAAGGTGTTTTATAGAATGTGTTCTATAGTTGTTTTATAGAAGGTGTTTTATAGAAGGTGTTCTATAGAAGCTGTTCTATAGAAGGTGTTCTATAGAAGGTGTTTTATCGAAGGTGTTCTATAGAAGGTGTTCCATAGAAGGTGTTTTATAGAAGGAGTTTTATAAAAGGTGTTTTATAGAATGTGTTCTATAGGTGTTTTATAGAAGGTGTTTTATAGAAGGTGTTCTATAGAATGTGTTCTATAGAAGGTGTTCTATAGAAGCTGTTCTATAGAAGGTGTTCTGTAGAAGGTGTTTCATAGAAGGTGTTTTACAGAATGTGTTCTATAGAAGGTATTCTGTAGAAGGTGTTCAATAGAAGGTGTTCTATAGAAGCTGTTCTATAGAAGGTGTTCTATAGAAGGTGTTTTATAGAAGGTGTTCTATAGAAGATGTTCTATAGAAGGTGTTTTAAAGAAGGAGTTTTATAGAAGGTGTTTTATAGAATGTGTTCTATAGAAGGTGTTCTATAGAAGCTGTTCTATAGAAGGTGTTCTGTAGAAGATGTTTCAGAGAAGGTGTTTTACAGAATGTGTTCTATAGAAGGTATTCTGTAGAAGGTGTTCAATAGAAGGTGTTCTATAGAAGCTGTTCTATAGAAGGTGTTCTATAGAAGGTGTTTTATAGAAGGTGTTCTATAGAAGGTGTTCTATAGAAGGTGTTTTAAAAAAGGAGTTTTATAGAATGTGTTTTATAGAATGTGTTCTATAGAAGCTGTTCTATAGAAGCTGTTCTATAGAAGGTGTTTTATAGAATTTGCTCCATAGAAGGTGTTTTATAGAGGGTGTTTTATAGAAGGTGTTCTATAGAAGCTGTTCTATAGAAGCTGTTCTATAGAAGGTGTTCTATAGAAGGTGTTTTATAGAAGGTGTTTTATAGAATGTGTTCTATAGAAGGTGTTCTATAGAAGGTGTTTTAAAGAAGGAGTTTTATAGAAGGTGTTTTATAGAATGTGTTCTATAGTTGTTTTATAGAAGGTGTTTTATAGAAGGTGTTCTATAGAAGCTGTTCTATAGAAGGTGTTCTATAGAAGGTGTTTTATAGAAGGTGTTCTATAGAAGGTGTTCCATAGAAGGTGTTTTATAGAAGGAGTTTTATAGAAGGTGTTTTATAGAATGTGTTCTATAGGTGTTTTATAGAAGGTGTTTTATAGAAGGTGTTCTATAGAAGCTGTTCTATAGAAGGTGTTCTATAGAAGGTGTTTTATAGAAGGTGTTTTATAGAAGGTGTTCTATAGAATGTGTTCTATAGAAGGTGTTCTATAGAAGCTGTTCTATAGAAGGTGTTCTGTAGAAGGTGTTTAATAGAAGGTGTTTTACAGAAGGAGTTTTATAGAAGGTGTTTTATAGAATGTGTTCTATAGTTGTTTTATAGAAGGTGTTCCATAGAAGGTGTTTTATAGAAGGTGTTCTATAGAAGCTGTTCTATAGAAGCTGTTCTATAGAAGGTGTTCTATAGAAGGTGTTTTATAGAAGGTGTTTTATAGAATGTGTTCTATAGTTGTTTTATAGAAGGTGTTTTATAGAAGGTGTTCTATAGAAGCTGTTCTATAGAAGGTGTTCTATAGAAGGTGTTTTATAGAAGGTGTTCTATAGAAGGTGTTCCATAGAAGGTGTTTTATAGAAGGAGTTTTATAAAAGGTGTTTTATAGAATGTGTTCTATAGGTGTTTTATAGAAGGTGTTTTATAGAAGGTGTTCTATAGAATGTGTTCTATAGAAGGTGTTCTATAGAAGCTGTTCTATAGAAGGTGTTCTGTAGAAGGTGTTTCATAGAAGGTGTTTTACAGAATGTGTTCTATAGAAGGTATTCTGTAGAAGGTGTTCAATAGAAGGTGTTCTATAGAAGCTGTTCTATAGAAGGTGTTCTATAGAAGGTGTTTTATAGAAGGTGTTCTATAGAAGATGTTCTATAGAAGGTGTTTTAAAGAAGGAGTTTTATAGAAGGTGTTTTATAGAATGTGTTCTATAGAAGGTGTTCTATAGAAGCTGTTCTATAGAAGGTGTTCTGTAGAAGATGTTTCAGAGAAGGTGTTTTACAGAATGTGTTCTATAGAAGGTATTCTGTAGAAGGTGTTCAATAGAAGGTGTTCTATAGAAGCTGTTCTATAGAAGGTGTTCTATAGAAGGTGTTTTATAGAAGGTGTTCTATAGAAGGTGTTCTATAGAAGGTGTTTTAAAAAAGGAGTTTTATAGAAGGTGTTTTATAGAATGTGTTCTATAGAAGCTGTTCTATAGAAGCTGTTCTATAGAAGGTGTTCTATAGAAGGTGTTTTATAGAAGGTGTTTTATAGAATGTGTTCTATAGTTGTTTTATAGAAGGTGTTTTATAGAAGTTGTTCTATAGAAGCTGTTCTATAGAAGGTGTTCTATAGAAGGTGTTTTATAGAAGGTGTTCTATAGAAGGTGTTCCATAGAAGGTGTTTTATAGAAGGAGTTTTATAGAAGGTGTTTTATAGAATGTGTTCTATAGGTGTTTTATAGAAGGTGTTTTATAGAATGTGTTCTATAGGTGTTTTATAGAAGGTGTTATATAGAAGCTGTTCTATAGAAGGTGTTCTATAGAAGGTGTTTTATAGAAGGTGTTTTATAGAAGGTGTTCTATAGAATGTGTTCTATAGAAGGTGTTCTATAGAAGCTGTTCTATAGAAGGTGTTCTGTAGAAGGTGTTTCATAGAAGGTGTTTTACAGAATGTGTTCTATAGAAGGTATTCTGTAGAAGGTGTTCAATAGAAGGTGTTCTATAGAAGCTGTTCTATAGAAGGTGTTCTATAGAAGGTGTTTCATAGAAGGTGTTCTATAGAAGGTGTTCTATAGAAGGTGTTTTAAAGAAGGAGTTTAATAGAAGGTGTTTTATAGAATGTGTTCTATAGTTGTTTTATAGAAGGTGTTTTATAGAAGGTGTTCTATAGAAGCTGTTCTATAGAAGGTGTTCTATAGAAGGTGTTTTATCGAAGGTGTTCTATAGAAGGTGTTCTATAGAAGGTGTTTTATAGAAGGAGTTTTATAAAAGGTGTTTTATAGAATGTGTTCTATAGGTGTTTTATAGAAGGTGTTTTATAGAAGGTGTTCTATAGAATGTGTTCTATAGAAGGTGTTCTATAGAAGCTGTTCTATAGAAGGTGTTCTGTAGAAGGTGTTTCATAGAAGGTGTTTTACAGAATGTGTTCTATAGAAGGTATTCTGTAGAAGGTGTTCAATAGAAGGTGTTCTATAGAAGCTGTTCTATAGAAGGTGTTCTATAGAAGGTGTTTTATAGAAGGTGTTCTATAGAAGATGTACTATAGAAGGTGTTTTAAAGAAGGAGTTTTATAGAAGGTGTTTTATAGAATGTGTTCTATAGAAGGTGTTCTATAGAAGCTGTTCTATAGAAGGTGTTCTGTAGAAGATGTTTCAGAGAAGGTGTTTTACAGAATGTGTTCTATAGAAGGTATTCTGTAGAAGGTGTTCAATAGAAGGTGTTCTATAGAAGCTGTTCTATAGAAGGCGTTCTATAGAAGGTGTTTTATAGAAGGTGTTCTATAGAAGGTGTTCTATAGAAGGTGTTTTAAAAAAGGAGTTTTATAGAAGGTGTTTTATAGAAGGTGTTCTATAGAAGCTGTTCTATAGAAGGTGTTCTATAGAAGGTGTTTTATCGAAGGTGTTCTATAGAAGGTGTTCCATAGAAGGTGTTTTATAGAAGGAGTTTTATAAAAGGTGTTTTATAGAATGTGTTCTATAGGTGTTTTATAGAAGGTGTTTTATAGAAGGTGTTCTATAGAATGTGTTCTATAGAAGGTGTTCTATAGAAGCTGTTCTATAGAAGGTGTTCTGTAGAAGGTGTTTCATAGAAGGTGTTTTACAGAATGTGTTCTATAGAAGGTATTCTGTAGAAGGTGTTCAATAGAAGGTGTTCTATAGAAGCTGTTCTATAGAAGGTGTTCTATAGAAGGTGTTTTATAGAAGGTGTTCTATAGAAGATGTTCTATAGAAGGTGTTTTAAAGAAGGAGTTTTATAGAAGGTGTTTTATAGAATGTGTTCTATAGAAGGTGTTCTATAGAAGCTGTTCTATAGAAGGTGTTCTGTAGAAGATGTTTCAGAGAAGGTGTTTTACAGAATGTGTTCTATAGAAGGTATTCTGTAGAAGGTGTTCAATAGAAGGTGTTCTATAGAATGTGTTCTATAGAAGGTGTTCTATAGAAGCTGTTCTATAGAAGGTGTTCTGTAGAAGGTGTTTCATAGAAGGTGTTTTACAGAATGTGTTCTATAGAAGGTATTCTGTAGAAGGTGTTCAATAGAAGGTGTTCTATAGAAGCTGTTCTATAGAAGGTGTTCTATAGAAGGTGTTTTATAGAAGGTGTTCTATAGAAGATGTTCTATAGAAGGTGTTTTAAAGAAGGAGTTTTATAGAAGGTGTTTTATAGAATGTGTTCTATAGAAGGTGTTCTATAGAAGCTGTTCTATAGAAGGTGTTCTGTAGAAGATGTTTCAGAGAAGGTGTTTTACAGAATGTGTTCTATAGAAGGTATTCTGTAGAAGGTGTTCAATAGAAGGTGTTCTATAGAAGCTGTTCTATAGAAGGTGTTCTATAGAAGGTGTTTTATAGAAGGTGTTCTATAGAAGGTGTTCTATAGAAGGTGTTTTAAAAAAGGAGTTTTATAGAAGGTGTTTTATAGAATGTGTTCTATAGAAGCTGTTCTATAGAAGCTGTTCTATAGAAGGTGTTTTATAGAATTTGCTCCATAAAAGGTGTTTTATAGAAGGTGTTTTATAGAAGGTGTTCTATAGAAGCTGTTCTATAGAAGCTGTTCTATAGAAGGTGTTCTATAGAAGGTGTTTTATAGAAGGTGTTTTATAGAATGTGTTCTATAGAAGGTGTTCTATAGAAGGTGTTTTAAAGAAGGAGTTTTATAGAAGGTGTTTTATAGAATGTGTTCTATAGTTGTTTTATAGAAGGTGTTTTATAGAAGGTGTTCTATAGAAACTGTTCTATAGAAGGTGTTCTATAGAAGGTGTTTTATAGAAGGTGTTCTATAGAAGGTGTTCCATAGAAGGTGTTTTATAGAAGGAGTTTTATAGAAGGTGTTTTATAGAATGTGTTCTATAGGTGTTTTATAGAAGGTGTTTTATAGAAGGTGTTCTATAGAAGCTGTTCTATAGAAGGTGTTCTATAGAAGGTGTTTTATAGAAGGTGTTTTATAGAAGGTGTTCTATAAAATGTGTTCTATAGAAGGTGTTCTATAGAAGCTGTTCTATAGAAGGTGTTCTATAGAAGGTGTTTAATATAAGGTGTTTTACAGAAGGAGTTTTATAGAAGGTGTTTTATAGAATGTGTTCTATAGTTGTTTTATAGAAGGTGTTCCATAGAAGGTGTTTTATAGAAGGAGTTTTATAGAAGGTGTTTTATAGAATGTTTTTTATAGAAGGTGTTCTATAGAAGCTGTTCTATAGAAGGTGTTCTATAGAAGGTGTTCTACAGAAGGTGTTTTATAGAAGGTGTTTTATAGAATGTGTTTCATAGAAGGTGTTTTATAGAAGGTGTTTTATAGAATGTGCTCCATAGAAGGTGTTTTATAGAAGGTGTTCTATAGAAGCTGTTCTATAGAAGCTGTTCTATAGAAAGTGTTCTATAGAAGGTGTTTTATAGAAGGTGTTTTATAGAATGTGTTCTATAGTTGTTTTATAGAAGGTGTTTTATAGAATGTGTTCTATAGGTGTTTTATAGAAGGTGTTTTATAGAAGGTGTTCTATAGAATGTGTTCTATAGAAGGTGTTCTATAGAAGCTGTTCTATAGTAGGTGTTCTGTAGAAGGTGTTTCATAGAAGGTGTTTTACAGAATGTGTTTTATAGAATGTGTTCTATAGAAGGTGTTCTATAGAAGCTGTTCTATAGAAGGTGTTCTGTAGAAGATGTTTCAGAGAAGGTGTTTTACAGAATGTGTTCTATAGAAGGTATTCTGTAGAAGGTGTTCAATAGAAGGTGTTCTATAGAAGCTGTTCTATAGAAGGTGTTCTATAGAAGGTGTTTTATAGAAGGTGTTCTATAGAAGGTGTTCTATAGAAGGTGTTTTAAAAAAGGAGTTTTATAGAAGGTGTTTTATAGAATGTGTTCTATAGAAGCTGTTCTATAGAAGCTGTTCTATAGAAGGTGTTCTATAGAAGGTGTTTTATAGAAGGTGTTTTATAGAATGTGTTCTATAGTTGTTTTATAGAAGGTGTTTTATAGAAGGTGTTCTATAGAAGCTGTTCTATAGAAGGTGTTCTATAGAAGGTGTTTTATAGAAGGTGTTCTATAGAAGGTGTTCCATAGAAGGTGTTTTATAGAAGGAGTTTTATAGAAGGTGTTTTATAGAATGTGTTCTATAGGTGTTTTATAGAAGGTGTTTTGTAGAAGGTGTTCTATAGAAGCTGTTCTATAGAAGGTGTTCTATAGAAGGTGTTTTATAGAAGGTGTTTTATAGAAGGTGTTCTATAGAATGTGTTCTATAGAAGGTGTTCTAAAGAAGCTGTTCTATAGAAGGTGTTCTGTAGAAGGTGTTCTATAGAAGCTGTTCTATAGAAGGTGTTCTGTAGAAGGTGTTTCATAGAAGGTGTTTTACAGAATGTGTTCTATAGAAGGTATTCTGTAGAAGGTGTTCAATAGAAGGTGTTCTATAGAAGCTGTTCTATAGAAGGTGTTCTATAGAAGGTGTTCTATAGAAGGTGTTTTAAAGAAGGAGTTTAATAGAAGGTGTTTTATAGAATGTGTTCAATAGAAGGTGTTCTATAGAAGCTGTTCTATAGAAGGTGTTCTGTAGAAGATGTTTCATAGAAGGTGTTTTACAGAATGTGTTCTATAGAAGGTATTCTGTAGAAGGTGTTCAATAGAAGGTGTTCTTTAAAAAGTGTTTTATAGAATTTGTTTTATAGAATGTTTTATAGAAGGTGTTCTATAGAAGCTGTCCTATAGAAAGTGTTCTATAGAAGGTGTTTTATAGAAGGTGTTTTATAGAATGTGTTCCATAGAAGGTGTTTTACAGAAGTTGTTTCAGAGAAGGTGTTTCATAGAATGTGTTCTATAGAAGTTGTTTCATAGAAGGTGTTTTATAGAATGTTTTTTATAGAAGGTGTTCTATAGAAGCTGTTCTATAGAAGGTGTTCTATAGAAGGTGTTTTAAAGAAGGAGTTTTATAGAAGGTGATTTATAGAATGTGTTCTATAGTTGTTTTATAGGTGTTTTATATAAGGTGTTCTATAGAAGCTGTTCTATAGAAGGTGTTCTATAGAAGGTGTTTTATAGAAGGTGTTCTATAGAAGGTGTTCCATAGAAGGTGTTTTACAGAAGGAGTTTTATAGAAGGTGTTTTATAGAATGTGTTCTATAGGTGTTTTATAGAAGGTGTTTTATAGAAGGTGTTCTATAGAAGCTGTTCTATAGAAGGTGTTCTATAGAAGGTCTTTCATAGAAGGTGTTTTACAGAATGTGTTCTATAGAAGGTATTCTGTAGAAGGTGTTCTGTAGAAGGTGTTCTATAGAAGCTGTTCTATAGAAGGTGTTCTGTAGAAGGTGTTTCATAGAAGGTGTTTTACAGAATGTGTTCTATAGAAGGTATTCTGTAGAAGGTGTTCAATAGAAGGTGTTCTATAGAAGCTGTTCTATAGAAGGTGTTCTATAGAAGGTGTTCTATAGAAGGTGTTTTAAAGAAGGAGTTTAATAGAAGGTGTTTTATAGAATGTGTTCAATAGAAGGTGTTCTATAGAAGCTGTTCTATAGAAGGTGTTCTGTAGAAGATGTTTCATAGAAGGTGTTTTACAGAATGTGTTCTATAGAAGGTATTCTGTAGAAGGTGTTCAATAGAAGGTGTTCTTTAAAAAGTGTTTTATAGAATTTGTTTTATAGAATGTTTTATAGAAGG
This sequence comes from Embiotoca jacksoni, assembly GCF_022577435.1. Classification (NCBI taxonomy): domain Eukaryota; kingdom Metazoa; phylum Chordata; class Actinopteri; family Embiotocidae; genus Embiotoca; species Embiotoca jacksoni. The sequence continues at coordinate 286,269 of NW_027185438.1, forward strand.
TGTTCTATAGAAGCTGTCCTATAGAAAGTGTTCTATAGAAGGTGTTTTATAGAAGGTGTTTTATAGAATGTGTTCCATAGAAGGTGTTTTACAGAAGTTGTTTCAGAGAAGGTGTTTCATAGAATGTGTTCTATAGAAGTTGTTTCATAGAAGGTGTTTTATAGAATGTTTTTTATAGAAGGTGTTCTATAGAAGCTGTTCTATAGAAGGTGTTCTATAGAAGGTGTTTTAAAGAAGGAGTTTTATAGAAGGTGATTTATAGAATGTGTTCTATAGTTGTTTTATAGGTGTTTTATATAAGGTGTTCTATAGAAGCTGTTCTATAGAAGGTGTTTTATAGAAGGTGTTTTATAGAAGGTGTTCTATAAAAATTGTTTTATAGAATGTGTTCTATAGAAGGTGTTTTACAGAAGGTGTTCTATAGAAGCTGTTCTATAGAAGGTGTTCTATAGAATGTGTTTTATAGAAGGGATTTTGTAGAATGTGTTCTATAGAATGTTTTTTATGGAAGGTGTTATATAGAAGGTGTTTTATAGAAGGTGTTATATAGAATGTGTTTTATAGAAGGTGTTCTATAGAAGCTGTTCTATAGAAGGTGTTCTATAGAAGGTGTTTTATAGAAGGTGTTCTATAGAAGGTGTTCCATAGAAGGTGTTTTATAGAAGGAGTTTTATAGAAGGTGTTTTATAGAATGTGTTCTATAGGTGTTTTATAGAAGGTGTTTTGTAGAAGGTGTTCTATAGAAGCTGTTCTATAGAAGGTGTTCTATAGAAGGTGTTTTATAGAAGGTGTTTTATAGAAGGTGTTCTATAGAATGTGTTCTATAGAAGGTGTTCTATAGAAGCTGTTCTATAGAAGGTGTTCTGTAGAAGGTGTTTCATAGAAGGTGTTTTACAGAATGTTTTCTATAGAAGGTATTCTGTAGAAGGTGTTCAATAGAAGGTGTTCTATAGAAGCTGTTCTATAGAAGGTGTTCTATAGAAGGTGTTCTATAGAAGGTGTTTTAAAGAAGGAGTTTTATAGAAGGTGTTTTATAGAATGTGTTCAATAGAAGGTGTTCTATAGAAGCTGTTCTATAGAAGGTGTTCTGTAGAAGATGTTTCATAGAAGGTGTTTTACTGAATGTGTTCTATAGAATGTATTCTGTAAAAGGTGTTCAATAGAAGGTGTTCTTTAAAAAGTGTTTTATAGAATTTGTTTTATAGAATGTTTTATAGAAGGTGTTCTATAGAAGCTGTCCTATAGAAAGTGTTCTATAGAAGGTGTTTTATAGAAGGTGTTTTATAGAATGTGTTCCATAGAAGGTGTTTTACAGAAGTTGTTTCAGAGAAGGTGTTTCATAGAATGTGTTCTATAGAAGTTGTTTTATAGAAGGTGTTTTATAGAATGTTTTTTTATAGAAGGTGTTCTATAGAAGCTGTTCTATAGAAGGTGTTCTATAGAAGGTGTTTTATAGAAGGTGTTCTATAGAAGGTGTTCCATAGAAGTTGTTTTACAGAAGGAGTTTTATAGAAGGTGTTTTATAGAATGTGTTCTACATGTGTTTTATAGAAGGTGTTTTATAGAAGGTGTTCTATAGAAGCTGTTCTATAGAAGGTGTTCTATAGAAGGTGTTTTATAGAAGGTGTTCTATAGAAGCTGTTCTATAGAAGGTGTTCTATAGAAGGTCTTTCATAGAAGGTGTTTTACAGAATGTGTTCTATAGAAGGTATTCTGTAGAAGGTGTTCAATAGAAGGTGTTCTATAGAAGCTGTTCTATAGAAGGTGTTCTATAGAAGGTGTTTTATAGAAGGTGTTCTATAGAAGCTGTCCTATAGAAAGTGTTCTATAGAAGGTGTTTTATAGAAGGTGTTTTATAGAATGTGTTCCATAGAAGGTGTTTTACAGAAGTTGTTTCAGAGAAGGTGTTTCATAGAATGTGTTCTATAGAAGTTGTTTCATAGAAGGTGTTTTATAGAATGTTTTTTATAGAAGGTGTTCTATAGAAGCTGTTCTATAGAAGGTGTTCTATAGAAGGTGTTTTAAAGAAGGAGTTTTATAGAAGGTGATTTATAGAATGTGTTCTATAGTTGTTTTATAGGTGTTTTATATAAGGTGTTCTATAGAAGCTGTTCTATAGAAGGTGTTCTATAGAAGGTGTTTTATAGAAGGTGTTCTATAGAAGGTGTTCCATAGAAGGTGTTTTACAGAAGGAGTTTTATAGAAGGTGTTTTATAGAATGTGTTCTATAGGTGTTTTATAGAAGGTGTTTTATAGAAGGTGTTCTATAGAAGCTGTTCTATAGAAGGTGTTCAATAGAAGGTGCTCTATAGAAGCTGTTCTATAGAAGGTGTTCTATAGAAGGTCTTTCATAGAAGGTGTTTTACAGAATGTGTTCTATAGAAGGTATTCTGTAGAAGGTGTTCAATAGAAGGTGTTCTATAGAAGCTGTTCTATAGAAGGTGTTCTATAGAAGGTGTTTTATAGAAGGTGTTTTATAGAAGGTGTTCTATAAAAATTGTTTTATAGAATGTGTTCTATAGAAGGTGTTTTACAGAAGGTGTTCTATAGAAGCTGTTCTATAGAAGGTGTTCTATAGAATGTGTTTTATAGAAGGGATTTTGTAGAATGTGTTCTATAGAATGTTTTTTATGGAAGGTGTTATATAGAAGGTGTTTTATAGAAGGTGTTATATAGAATGTGTTTTATAGAAGGTGTTCTATAGAAGCTGTTCTATAGAAGGTGTTCTATAGAAGGTGTTTTATAGAAGGTGTTCTATAGAAGGTGTTCCATAGAAGGTGTTTTATAGAAGGAGTTTTATAGAAGGTGTTTTATAGAATGTGTTCTATAGGTGTTTTATAGAAGGTGTTTTGTAGAAGGTGTTCTATAGAAGCTGTTCTATAGAAGGTGTTCTATAGAAGGTGTTTTATAGAAGGTGTTTTATAGAAGGTGTTCTATAGAATGTGTTCTATAGAAGGTGTTCTATAGAAGCTGTTCTATAGAAGGTGTTCTGTAGAAGGTGTTTCATAGAAGGTGTTTTACAGAATGTTTTCTATAGAAGGTATTCTGTAGAAGGTGTTCAATAGAAGGTGTTCTATAGAAGCTGTTCTATAGAAGGTGTTCTATAGAAGGTGTTCTATAGAAGGTGTTTTAAAGAAGGAGTTTTATAGAAGGTGTTTTATAGAATGTGTTCAATAGAAGGTGTTCTATAGAAGCTGTTCTATAGAAGGTGTTCTGTAGAAGATGTTTCATAGAAGGTGTTTTACTGAATGTGTTCTATAGAATGTATTCTGTAAAAGGTGTTCAATAGAAGGTGTTCTTTAAAAAGTGTTTTATAGAATTTGTTTTATAGAATGTTTTATAGAAGGTGTTCTATAGAAGCTGTCCTATAGAAAGTGTTCTATAGAAGGTGTTTTATAGAAGGTGTTTTATAGAATGTGTTCCATAGAAGGTGTTTTACAGAAGTTGTTTCAGAGAAGGTGTTTCATAGAATGTGTTCTATAGAAGTTGTTTTATAGAAGGTGTTTTATAGAATGTTTTTTTATAGAAGGTGTTCTATAGAAGCTGTTCTATAGAAGGTGTTCTATAGAAGGTGTTTTATAGAAGGTGTTCTATAGAAGGTGTTCCATAGAAGTTGTTTTACAGAAGGAGTTTTATAGAAGGTGTTTTATAGAATGTGTTCTACAGGTGTTTTATAGAAGGTGTTTTATAGAAGGTGTTCTATAGAAGCTGTTCTATAGAAGGTGTTCTATAGAAGGTGTTTTATAGAAGGTGTTCTATAGAAGCTGTTCTATAGAAGGTGTTCTATAGAAGGTCTTTCATAGAAGGTGTTTTACAGAATGTGTTCTATAGAAGGTATTCTGTAGAAGGTGTTCAATAGAAGGTGTTCTATAGAAGCTGTTCTATAGAAGGTGTTCTATAGAAGGTGTTTTATAGAAGGTGTTTTATAGAAGGTGTTCTATAAAAATTGTTTTATAGAATGTGTTCTATAGAAGGTGTTTTACAGAAGGTGTTCTATAGAAGCTGTTCTATAGAAGGTGTTCCATAGAATGTGTTTTATAGAAGGGATTTTGTAGAATGTGTTCTATAGAATGTTTTTTATGGAAAGTGTTCTATAGAAGGTGTTTTATAGAAGGTGTTATATAGAATGTGTTTTATAGAAGGTGTTCTATAGAAGCTGTTCTATAGAAGGTGTTCTATAGAAGGTGTTTTATAGAAGGTGTTTTATAGAATGTCTTCTATAGAAGGTGTTCTTTAAAAGGTGTTCTATAGAAGGTGTTCTATAGAAGGTGTTCTTTAAAAGGTGTTTTATAGAAGGTGTTTTATGGAAGGTGTTCCTTCTGAAATGATACTGCAGGAGGTTTCATCGGAGGATGATGATCAGGATGTTAAGGAGAATAAAAGTGAATCAAAACGATCTCACTGATTGGCACAAACCTCTTTCTCCTTGTTTGTTTTTGATAACAATAAATTATTTGTAAAACTAAGTTCCAATAAAAGTTTCTGTAATAAATGATGTAAACACAGCATGAGCTTCTTCAGACAGAAGGTGTTCTATAAAAAGTGTTTTATAGAAGGTGTTCAATAGAAGCTGTTCTATAGAAGGTGTTTTATAGAAGGTGTTTTATAGAATGTGTTTCATAGAAGGTGTTCTATAAAGGTGTTCTATAGACGGTGTTCTATAGAAGGTGTTCTATTAAAAGTCTTTTATAGAAGGTGTTCTATAGAAGTTGTTCTATAGAAGGTGTTCTATAGAGGGTTTTTTATAGAAGGTGTTTTATAGAAGGTGTTCTATAGAAGCTGATCTATAGAAGGTGTTATATTAAAAGTCTTTTGTAGAAGGTGTTCTATAGAAGCTGTTCTATAGAAGGTGTTCTATGGAGGGTTTTTTATAGAAGGTGTTTTATAGAAAGTGTTCTATAGAAGCTGTTCTATAGAAGGTGTTCGAGAGAAGGTGTTTTATAGAAGGTGTTTTATAGAAGGTGTTTTATAGAAGGTGTTTTATCGAATGTTTTCAATCAAAAGTGTTTTATAGAAGCTGTTCTACAGAAGGTGTTCTATAAAGGTGTTCTATAGACGGTGTTCTATAGAAGGTGTTCTATTAAAAGTCTTTTATAGAAGGTGTTCTATAGAAGTTGTTCTATAGAAGGTGTTCTATAGAGGGTTTTTTATAGAAAGTGTTCTATAGAAGCTGTTCTATAGAATGTGTACTATAGAAGGTGTTCCATCAAAGGTGTTCTATAGAAAGTATTCTATAGAAGGTGTTCTATAGAAGGTGTTTTATAGAAGGTGTTCTGTAGAAGCTGTTCTATAGAAGGTGTTCTATAGAAGGTGTTTGACAGAAGGTGTTCTATAGAAGGTGTTTTATCGAAGGTTTTCTATAAAAAATGTTTTATAGAAGGTGTTCTATAGAAGCTGTTCTACAGAAGGTGTTCTATAGAAGGTGTTTTATAGAAGGTGTTTTATAGAATGTGTTCTATAGAAGGTGTTTTATAGAATGTGTTCTATAAAAGGTGTTCTATAGAAGGTGTTCTGTAAAAGGTGTTCTATAGAAAGTATTCTATAGAAGGTGTTCTATAGAAGGTGTTTTATAGAAGGTGTTTTAAAGAATGTGTTCCATAGAAGGTGTTCTGTAAAAAGTCTTTTATAGAAGGTGTTTTATAGAAGGTGTTCTGTAGAAGCTGTTCTATAGAAGGTGTTCTATAGAAGGTGTTTTATAGAAGGTGTTTTATAGAAGGTGTTTTATCGAAGGTTTTCTATAAAAAGTGTTTTATAGAAGGTGTTCTATAGAAGCTGTTCTACAGAAGGTGTTCTATAGAAGGTGTTTTATAGAAGGTGTTCAATAGAAGCTGTTCTATAGAAGGTGTTCTATAAAGGTGTTCTATAGACGGTGTTCTATAGAAGGTGTTCTATTAAAAGTCTTTTATAGAAGGTGTTCTATAGAAGTTGTTCTATAGAAGGTGTTCTATAGAGGGTTTTTTTTGAAAGTGTTCTATAGAAGCTGTTCTATAGAATGTGTTCTATAGAAGGTGTTCCATCAAAGGTGTTCTATAGAAAGTATTCTATAGAAGGTGTTCTATAGAAGGTGTTTTATAGAAGGTGTTCTGTAGAAGCTGTTCTATAGAAGGTGTTCTATAGAAGGTGTTTGACAGAAGGTGTTCTATAGAAGGTGTTTTATCGAAGGTTTTCTATAAAAAATGTTTTATAGAAGGTGTTCTATAGAAGCTGTTCTACAGAAGGTGTTCTATAGAAGGTGTTTTATAGAAGGTGTTTTATAGAATGTGTTCTATAGAAGGTGTTTTATAGAATGTGTTCTATAAAAGGTGTTCTATAGAAGGTGTTCTATAAAAGGTGTTCTATAGAAAGTATTCTATAGAAGGTGTTCTATAGAAGGTGTTTTATAGAAGGTGTTTTAAAGAATGTGTTCCATAGAAGGTGTTCTGTAAAAAGTCTTTTATAGAAGGTGTTTTATAGAAGGTGTTCTGTAGAAGCTGTTCTATAGAAGGTGTTCTATAGAAGGTGTTTTATAGAAGGTGTTTTATAGAAGGTGTTTTATCGAAGGTTTTCTATAAAAAGTGTTTTATAGAAGGTGTTCTATAGAAGCTGTTCTACAGAAGGTGTTCTATAGAAGGTGTTTTATAGAAGGTGTTTTATAGAATGTGTTCTATAAAAGGTGTTCTATAGAAGGTGTTCTATAGAAGGTGTTTTATAGAAGGTGTTCTATAGAAGGTGTTCTATAAAAAGTGTTCTATAGAATTTGTTTTACAGAATGTTTTATAGAAGGTGTTCTATAGAAGCTGTCCTATAGAAAGTGTTCTATAGAAGGTGTTTTATAGAAGGTGTTTTATAGAATGTGTTCCATAGAAGGTGTTTTACAGAAGGTGTTTTATAGAAGGTGTTTCATAGAATGTGTTCTATAGAAGTTGTTTTATAGAAGGTGTTTTATAGAATGTTTTTTATAGAAGCTGTTCTATAGAAGCTGTTCTATAGAAGGTGTTCTATAGAAGGTGTTTTATAGAAGGTGTTTTATAGAAGGTGTTTTATAGAAGGTGTTCTATAGAAGCTGTTCTATAGAAGGTGTTCTATAGAAGGTGTTCTATAGAAGCTGTTCTATAGAAGGTGTTCCATAGAATGTGTTTTATAGAAGGGATTTTGTAGAATGTGTTCTATAGAATGTTTTTTATGGAAAGTGTTCTATAGAAGGTGTTTTATAGAAGGTGTTATATAGAATGTGTTTTATAGAAGGTGTTCTGTAGAAGCTGTTCTATAGAAGGTGTTCTATAGAAGGTGTTTTATAGAAGGTGTTTTATAGAATGTCTTCTATAGAAGGTGTTCTTTAAAAGGTGTTCTATAGAAGGTGTTCTATAGAAGGTGTTCTTTAAAAGGTGTTTTATAGAAGGTGTTTTATGGAAGGTGTTCCTTCTGAAATGATACTGCAGGAGGTTTCATCGGAGGATGATGATCAGGATGTTAAGGAGAATAAAAGTGAATCAAAACGATCTCACTGATTGGCACAAACCTCTTTCTCCTTGTTTGTTTTTGATAACAATAAATTATTTGTAAAACTAAGTTCCAATAAAAGTTTCTGTAATAAATGATATAAACACAGCATGAGCTTCTTCAGACAGAAGGTGTTCTATAAAAAGTGTTTTATAGAAGGTGTTCAATAGAAGCTGTTCTATAGAAGGTGTTCTATAGAAGGTGTTTTTTCGAAGGTGTTTTATAGAAGGCATTCTATAGAAGCTGTTCTATAGAATGTGTTCTATAGAAGGTGTTTTATAGAAGGTGTTTTATAGAATGTGTTTCATAGAAGGTGTTCTATAAAGGTGTTCTATAGACGGTGTTCTATAGAAGGTGTTCTATTAAAAGTCTTTTATAGAAGGTGTTCTATAGAAGTTGTTCTATAGAAGGTGTTCTATAGAGGGTTTTTTATAGAAGGTGTTTTATAGAAGGTGTTCTATAGAAGCTGATCTATAGAAGGTGTTATATTAAAAGTCTTTTGTAGAAGGTGTTCTATAGAAGCTGTTCTATAGAAGGTGTTCTATGGAGGGTTTTTTATAGAAGGTGTTTAATAGAAAGTGTTCTATAGAAGCTGTTCTATAGAAGGTGTTCGAGAGAAGGTGTTTTATAGAAGGTGTTTTATAGAAGGTGTTTTATAGAAGGTGTTTTATCGAATGTTTTCAATCAAAAGTGTTTTATAGAAGGTGTTCTATAGAAGCTGTTCTACAGAAGGTGTTCTATAGAAGGTGTTTTATAGAAGGTGTTCTGTAGAAGCTGTTCTATAGAAGGTGTTCTATAGAAGTTGTTTGACAGAAGGTGTTCTATAGAAGGTGTTTTATCGAAGGTTTTCTATAAAAAATGTTTTATAGAAGGTGTTCTATAGAAGCTGTTCTACAGAAGGTGTTCTATAGAAGGTGTTTTATAGAAGGTGTTTTATAGAATGTGTTCTATAGAAGGTGTTTTATAGAATGTGTTCTATAAAAGGTGTTCTATAGAAGGTGTTCTGTAAAAGGTGTTCTATAGAAAGTATTCTATAGAAGGTGTTCTATAGAAGGTGTTTTATAGAAGGTGTTTTAAAGAATGTGTTCCATAGAAGGTGTTCTGTAAAAAGTCTTTTATAGAAGGTGTTTTATAGAAGGTGTTCTGTAGAAGCTGTTCTATAGAAGGTGTTCTATAGAAGGTGTTTTATAGAAGGTGTTTTATAGAAGGTGTTTTATCGAAGGTTTTCTATAAAAAGTGTTTTATAGAAGGTGTTCTATAGAAGCTGTTCTACAGAAGGTGTTCTATAGAAGGTGTTTTATAGAAGGTGTTCAATAGAAGCTGTTCTATAGAAGGTGTTCTATAAAGGTGTTCTATAGACGGTGTTCTATAGAAGGTGTTCTATTAAAAGTCTTTTATAGAAGGTGTTCTATAGAAGTTGTTCTATAGAAGGTGTTCTATAGAGGTTTTTTTTTGAAAGTGTTCTATAGAAGCTGTTCTATAGAATGTGTTCTATAGAAGGTGTTCCATCAAAGGTGTTCTATAGAAAGTATTCTATAGAAGGTGTTCTACAGAAGGTGTTTTATAGAAGGTGTTCTGTAGAAGCTGTTCTATAGAAGGTGTTCTATAGAAGGTGTTTGACAGAAGGTGTTCTATAGAAGGTGTTTTATCGAAGGTTTTCTATAAAAAATGTTTTATAGAAGGTGTTCTATAGAAGCTGTTCTACAGAAGGTGTTCTATAGAAGGTGTTTTATAGAAGGTGTTTTATAGAATGTGTTCTATAGAAGGTGTTTTATAGAATGTGTTCTATAAAAGGTGTTCTATAGAAGGTGTTCTATAAAAGGTGTTCTATAGAAAGTATTCTATAGAAGGTGTTCTATAGAAGGTGTTTTATAGAAGGTGTTTTAAAGAATGTGTTCCATAGAAGGTGTTCTGTAAAAAGTCTTTTATAGAAGGTGTTTTATAGAAGGTGTTCTGTAGAAGCTGTTCTATAGAAGGTGTTCTATAGAAGGTGTTTTATAGAAGGTGTTTTATAGAAGGTGTTTTATCGAAGGTTTTCTATAAAAAGTGTTTTATAGAAGGTGTTCTATAGAAGCTGTTCTACAGAAGGTGTTCTATAGAAGGTGTTTTATAGAAGGTGTTTTATAGAATGTGTTCTATAAAAGGTGTTCTATAGAAGGTGTTCTATAGAAGGTGTTTTATAGAAGGTGTTCTATAGAAGGTGTTCTATAAAAAGTGTTCTATAGAATTTGTTTTACAGAATGTTTTATAGAAGGTGTTCTATAGAAGCTGTCCTATAGAAAGTGTTCTATAGAAGGTGTTTTATAGAAGGTGTTTTATAGAATGTGTTCCATAGAAGGTGTTTTACAGAAGGTGTTTTATAGAAGGTGTTTCATAGAATGTGTTCTATAGAAGTTGTTTTATAGAAGGTGTTTTATAGAATGTTTTTTATAGAAGCTGTTCTATAGAAGCTGTTCTATAGAAGGTGTTCTATAGAAGGTGTTTTATAGAAGGTGTTTTATAGAAGGTGTTTTATAGAAGGTGTTCTATAGAAGCTGTTCTATAGAAGGTGTTCTATAGAAGGTGTTCTATAGAAGCTGTTCTATAGAAGGTGTTCCATAGAATGTGTTTTATAGAAGGGATTTTGTAGAATGTGTTCTATAGAATGTTTTTTATGGAAAGTGTTCTATAGAAGGTGTTTTATAGAAGGTGTTATATAGAATGTGTTTTATAGAAGGTGTTCTGTAGAAGCTGTTCTATAGAAGGTGTTCTATAGAAGGTGTTTTATAGAAGGTGTTTTATAGAATGTCTTCTATAGAAGGTGTTCTTTAAAAGGTGTTCTATAGAAGGTGTTCTATAGAAGGTGTTCTTTAAAAGGTGTTTTATAGAAGGTGTTTTATGGAAGGTGTTCCTTCTGAAATGATACTGCAGGAGGTTTCATCGGAGGATGATGATCAGGATGTTAAGGAGAATAAAAGTGAATCAAAACGATCTCACTGATTGGCACAAACCTCTTTCTCCTTGTTTGTTTTTGATAACAATAAATTATTTGTAAAACTAAGTTCCAATAAAAGTTTCTGTAATAAATGATATAAACACAGCATGAGCTTCTTCAGACAGAAGGTGTTCTATAAAAAGTGTTTTATAGAAGGTGTTCAATAGAAGCTGTTCTATAGAAGGTGTTCTATAGAAGGTGTTTTTTCGAAGGTGTTTTATAGAAGGCATTCTATAGAAGCTGTTCTATAGAATGTGTTCTATAGAAGGTGTTTTATAGAAGGTGTTTTATAGAATGTGTTTCATAGAAGGTGTTCTATAAAGGTGTTCTATAGACGGTGTTCTATAGAAGGTGTTCTATTAAAAGTCTTTTATAGAAGGTGTTCTATAGAAGTTGTTCTATAGAAGGTGTTCTATAGAGGGTTTTTTATAGAAGGTGTTTTATAGAAGGTGTTCTATAGAAGCTGATCTATAGAAGGTGTTATATTAAAAGTCTTTTGTAGAAGGTGTTCTATAGAAGCTGTTCTATAGAAGGTGTTCTATGGAGGGTTTTTTATAGAAGGTGTTTTATAGAAAGTGTTCTATAGAAGCTGTTCTATAGAAGGTGTTCGAGAGAAGGTGTTTTATAGAAGGTGTTTTATAGAAGGTGTTTTATAGAAGGTGTTTTATCGAATGTTTTCAATCAAAAGTGTTTTATAGAAGGTGTTCTATAGAAGCTGTTCTACAGAAGGTGTTCTATAGAAGGTGTTTTATAGAAGGTGTTCAATAGAAGCTGTTCTATAGAAGGTGTTCTATAAAGGTGTTCTATAGACGGTGTTCTATAGAAGGTGTTCTATTAAAAGTCTTTTATAGAAGGTGTTCTATAGAAGTTGTTCTATAGAAGGTGTTCTATAGAGGGTTTTTTATAGAAAGTGTTCTATAGAAGCTGTTCTATAGAATGTGTTCTATAGAAGGTGTTCCATCAAAGGTGTTCTATAGAAAGTATTCTATAGAAGGTGTTCTATAGAAGGTGTTTTATAGAAGGTGTTCTGTAGAAGCTGTTCTATAGAAGGTGTTCTATAGAAGGTGTTTGACAGAAGGTGTTCTATAGAAGGTGTTTTATCGAAGGTTTTCTATAAAAAATGTTTTATAGAAGGTGTTCTATAGAAGCTGTTCTACAGAAGGTGTTCTATAGAAGGTGTTTTATAGAAGGTGTTTTATAGAATGTGTTCTATAGAAGGTGTTTTATAGAATGTGTTCTATAAAAGGTGTTCTATAGAAGGTGTTCTGTAAAAGGTGTTCTATAGAAAGTATTCTATAGAAGGTGTTCTATAGAAGGTGTTTTATAGAAGGTGTTTTAAAGAATGTGTTCCATAGAAGGTGTTCTGTAAAAAGTCTTTTATAGAAGGTGTTTTATAGAAGGTGTTCTGTAGAAGCTGTTCTATAGAAGGTGTTCTATAGAAGGTGTTTTATAGAAGGTGTTTTATAGAAGGTGTTTTATCGAAGGTTTTCTATAAAAAGTGTTTTATAGAAGGTGTTCTATAGAAGCTGTTCTACAGAAGGTGTTCTATAGAAGGTGTTTTATAGAAGGTGTTTTATAGAATGTGTTCTATAAAAGGTGTTCTATAGAAGGTGTTCTATAGAAGGTGTTTTATAGAAGGTGTTCTATAGAAGGTGTTCTATAAAAAGTGTTCTATAGAATTTGTTTTACAGAATGTTTTATAGAAGGTGTTCTATAGAAGCTGTCCTATAGAAAGTGTTCTATAGAAGGTGTTTTATAGAAGGTGTTTTATAGAATGTGTTCCATAGAAGGTGTTTTACAGAAGGTGTTTTATAGAAGGTGTTTCATAGAATGTGTTCTATAGAAGTTGTTTTATAGAAGGTGTTTTATAGAATGTTTTTTATAGAAGCTGTTCTATAGAAGCTGTTCTATAGAAGGTGTTCTATAGAAGGTGTTTTATAGAAGGTGTTTTATAGAAGGTGTTTTATAGAAGGTGTTCTATAGAAGCTGTTCTATAGAAGGTGTTCTATAGAAGGTGTTTTATAGAAGGTGTTCTATAGAAGGTGTTCCATAGAAGGTGTTTTATAGAAGGAGTTTTATAGAAGGTGTTTTATAGAATGTGTTCTATAGGTGTTTTATAGAAGGTGTTTTATAGAAGGTGTTCTATAGAAGCTGTTCTATAGAAGGTGTTCTATAGAAGGTGTTTTATAGAAGGTGTTTTATAGAAGGTGTTCTATAGAATGTGTTCTATAGAAGGTTTCTATAGAAGCTGTTCTATAGAAGGTGTTCTGTAGAAGGTGTTTTATAGAAGGTGTTTTATAGAATGTGTTCTATAGAAGGTGTTTTATAGAATGTGTTCTATAAAAGGTGTTCTATAGAAGGTGTTCTATAAAAGGTGTTCTATAGAAAGTATTCTATAGAAGGTGTTCTATAGAAGGTGTTTTATAGAAGGTGTTTTAAAGAATGTGTTCCATAGAAGGTGTTCTGTAAAAAGTCTTTTATAGAAGGTGTTTTATAGAAGGTGTTCTGTAGAAGCTGTTCTATAGAAGGTGTTCTATAGAAGGTGTTTTATAGAAGGTGTTTTATAGAAGGTGTTTTATCGAAGGTTTTCTATAAAAAGTGTTTTATAGAAGGTGTTCTATAGAAGCTGTTCTACAGAAGGTGTTCTATAGAAGGTGTTTTATAGAAGGTGTTTTATAGAATGTGTTCTATAAAAGGTGTTCTATAGAAGGTGTTCTATAGAAGGTGTTTTATAGAAGGTGTTCTATAGAAGGTGTTCTATAAAAAGTGTTCTATAGAATTTGTTTTATAGAATGTTTTATAGAAGGTGTTCTATAGAAGCTGTCCTATAGAAAGTGTTCTATAGAAGGTGTTTTATAGAAGGTGTTTTATAGAATGTGTTCCATAGAAGGTGTTTTACAGAAGGTGTTTTATAGAAGGTGTTTCATAGAATGTGTTCTATAGAAGTTGTTTTATAGAAGGTGTTTTATAGAATGTTTTTTATAGAAGCTGTTCTATAGAAGCTGTTCTATAGAAGGTGTTCTATAGAAGGTGTTTTATAGAAGGTGTTTTATAGAAGGTGTTTTATAGAAGGTGTTCTATAGAAGCTGTTCTATAGAAGGTGTTCTATAGAAGGTGTTTTATAGAAGGTGTTCTATAGAAGGTGTTCCATAGAAGGTGTTTTATAGAAGGAGTTTTATAGAAGGTGTTTTATAGAATGTGTTCTATAGGTGTTTTATAGAACGTGTTTTATAGAAGGTGTTCTATAGAAGCTGTTCTATAGAAGGTGTTCTATAGAAGGTGTTTTATAGAAGGTGTTTTATAGAAGGTGTTCTATAGAATGTGTTCTATAGAAGGTGTTCTATAGAAGCTGTTCTATAGAAGGTGTTCTGTAGAAGGTGTTTAATAGAAGGTGTTTTACAGAATGTGTTCTATAGAAGGTATTCTGTAGAAGGTGTTCAATGGAAGGTGTTCTATAGAAGTTGTTCTATAGAAGGTGTTCTATAGAAGGTGTTTTATAGAAGGTGTTCTATAGAAGGTGTTCTATAGAAGGTGTTTTAAAGAAGGAGTTTTATAGAAGGTGTTTTATAGAATGTGTTCTGTAGAAGGTGTTCTATAGAAGCTGTTCTATAGAAGGTGTTCTGTAGAAGATGTTTCATAGAAGGTGTTTTACAGAATGTGTTCTATAGAAGGCATTCTGTAGAAGGTGTTCAATAGAAGGTGTTCTATAGAAGCTGTTCTATAGAAGGTGTTCTATAGAAGGTGTTTTATAGAAGGTGTTCTATAGAAGGTGTTCTATAGAAGGTGTTTTAAAGAAGGAGTTTTATAGAAGGTGTTTTATAGAATGTGTTCTATAGTTGTTTTATAGAAGGTGTTTTATAGAAGGTGTTCTATAGAAGCTGTTCTATAGAAGGTGTTCCATAGAAGGTGTTTTATAGAAGGAGTTTTATAGAAGGTGTTTTATAGAATGTTTTTTATAGAAGGTGTTCTATAGAAGCTGTTCTATAGAAGGTGTTCTATAGAAGGTGTTCTACAGAAGGTGTTTTATAGAAGGTGTTTTATAGAATGTGTTTCATAGAAGGTGTTTTACAGAAGGTGTTTTATAGAATGTGCTCCATAGAAGGTGTTTTATAGAAGGTGTTCTATAGAAGCTGTTCTATAGAAGCTGTTCTATAGAAGGTGTTCCATAGAAGGTGTTTTATAGAAGGAGTTTTATAGAAGGTGTTTTATAGAATGTGTTCTATAAAAGGTGTTCTATAGAAGGTGTTCTATAGAAGGTGTTTTATAGAAGGTGTTCTATAGAAGGTGTTCTATAAAAAGTGTTCTATAGAATTTGTTTTATAGAATGTTTTATAGAAGGTGTTCTATAGAAGCTGTCCTATAGAAAGTGTTCTATAGAAGGTGTTTTATAGAAGGTGTTTTATAGAATGTGTTCCATAGAAGGTGTTTTACAGAAGGTGTTTTATAGAAGGTGTTTCATAGAATGTGTTCTATAGAAGTTGTTTTATAGAAGGTGTTTTATAGAATGTTTTTTATAGAAGCTGTTCTATAGAAGCTGTTCTATAGAAGGTGTTCTATAGAAGGTGTTTTATAGAAGGTGTTTTATAGAAGGTGTTTTATAGAAGGTGTTCTATAGAAGCTGTTCTATAGAAGGTGTTCTATAGAAGGTGTTTTATAGAAGGTGTTCTATAGAAGGTGTTCCATAGAAGGTGTTTTATAGAAGGAGTTTTATAGAAGGTGTTTTATAGAATGTGTTCTATAGGTGTTTTATAGAAGGTGTTTTATAGAAGGTGTTCTATAGAAGCTGTTCTATAGAAGGTGTTCTATAGAAGGTGTTTTATAGAAGGTGTTCTATAGAAGGTGTTCTATAGAAGGTGTTTTAAAGAAGGAGTTTTATAGAAGGTGTTTAATAGAAGGTGTTTTACAGAATGTGTTCTATAGAAGGTATTCTGTAGAAGGTGTTCAATGGAAGGTGTTCTATAGAAGTTGTTCTATAGAAGGTGTTCTATAGAAGGTGTTTTATAGAAGGTGTTCTATAGAAGGTGTTCTATAGAAGGTGTTTTAAAGAAGGAGTTTTATAGAAGGTGTTTTATAGAATGTGTTCTGTAGAAGGTGTTCTATAGAAGCTGTTCTATAGAAGGTGTTCTGTAGAAGATGTTTCATAGAAGGTGTTTTACAGAATGTGTTCTATAGAAGGCATTCTGTAGAAGGTGTTCAATAGAAGGTGTTCTATAGAAGCTGTTCTATAGAAGGTGTTCTATAGAAGGTGTTTTATAGAAGGTGTTCTATAGAAGGTGTTCTATAGAAGGTGTTTTAAAGAAGGAGTTTTATAGAAGGTGTTTTATAGAATGTGTTCTATAGTTGTTTTATAGAAGGTGTTTTATAGAAGGTGTTCTATAGAAGCTGTTCTATAGAAGGTGTTCCATAGAAGGTGTTTTATAGAAGGAGTTTTATAGAAGGTGTTTTATAGAATGTTTTTTATAGAAGGTGTTCTATAGAAGCTGTTCTATAGAAGGTGTTCTATAGAAGGTGTTCTACAGAAGGTGTTTTATAGAAGGTGTTTTATAGAATGTGTTTCATAGAAGGTGTTTTAAAGAAGGAGTTTTATAGAAGGTGTTTTATAGAATGTGTTCTATAGTTGTTTTATAGAAGGTGTTTTATAGAAGGTGTTCTATAGAAGCTGTTCTATAGAAGGTGTTCCATAGAAGGTGTTTTATAGAAGGAGTTTTATAGAAGGTGTTTTATAGAATGTTTTTTATAGAAGGTGTTCTATAGAAGCTGCTCTATAGAAGGTGTTCTATAGAAGGTGTTCTACAGAAGGTGTTTTATAGAAGGTGTTTTATAGAATGTGATTCATAGAAGGTGTTTTACAGAAGGTGTTTTATAGAATGTGCTCCATAGAAGGTGTTTTATAGAAGGTGTTCTATAGAAGCTGTTCTATAGAAGCTGTTCTATAGAAGGTGTTCCATAGAAGGTGTTTTATAGAAGGAGTTTTATAGAAGGTGTTTTATAGAATGTGTTCTATAAAAGGTGTTCTATAGAAGGTGTTCTATAGAAGGTGTTTTATAGAAGGTGTTTTATAGAAGGTGTTTCATAGAATGTGTTCTATAGAAGTTGTTTTATAGAAGGTGTTTTATAGAATGTTTTTTATAGAAGCTGTTCTATAGAAGCTGTTCTATAGAAGGTGTTCTATAGAAGGTGTTTTATAGAAGGTGTTTTATAGAAGGTGTTTTATAGAAGGTGTTCTATAGAAGCTGTTCTATAGAAGGTGTTCTATAGAAGGTGTTTTATAGAAGGTGTTCTATAGAAGGTGTTCCATAGAAGGTGTTTTATAGAAGGAGTTTTATAGAAGGTGTTTTATAGAATGTGTTCTATAGGTGTTTTATAGAACGTGTTTTATAGAAGGTGTTCTATAGAAGCTGTTCTATAGAAGGTGTTCTATAGAAGGTGTTTTATAGAAGGTGTTTTATAGAAGGAGTTTTATAGAAGGTGTTTTATAGAATGTGTTCTATAGGTGTTTTATAGAAGGTGTTTTATAGAAGGTGTTCTATAGAAGCTGTTCTATAGAAGGTGTTCTATAGAAGGTGTTTTATAGAAGGTGTTTTATAGAAGGTGTTCTATAGAATGTGTTCTATAGAAGGTTTCTATAGAAGCTGTTCTATAGAAGGTGTTCTGTAGAAGGTGTTTTATAGAAGGTGTTTTATAGAATGTGTTCTATAGAAGGTGTTTTATAGAATGTGTTCTATAAAAGGTGTTCTATAGAAGGTGTTCTATAAAAGGTGTTCTATAGAAAGTATTCTATAGAAGGTGTTCTATAGAAGGTGTTTTATAGAAGGTGTTTTAAAGAATGTGTTCCATAGAAGGTGTTCTGTAAAAAGTCTTTTATAGAAGGTGTTTTATAGAAGGTGTTCTGTAGAAGCTGTTCTATAGAAGGTGTTCTATAGAAGGTGTTTTATAGAAGGTGTTTTATAGAAGGTGTTTTATCGAAGGTTTTCTATAAAAAGTGTTTTATAGAAGGTGTTCTATAGAAGCTGTTCTACAGAAGGTGTTCTATAGAAGGTGTTTTATAGAAGGTGTTTTATAGAATGTGTTCTATAAAAGGTGTTCTATAGAAGGTGTTCTATAGAAGGTGTTTTATAGAAGGTGTTCTATAGAAGGTGTTCTATAAAAAGTGTTCTATAGAATTTGTTTTATAGAATGTTTTATAGAAGGTGTTCTATAGAAGCTGTCCTATAGAAAGTGTTCTATAGAAGGTGTTTTATAGAAGGTGTTTTATAGAATGTGTTCCATAGAAGGTGTTTTACAGAAGGTGTTTTATAGAAGGTGTTTCATAGAATGTGTTCTATAGAAGTTGTTTTATAGAAGGTGTTTTATAGAATGTTTTTTATAGAAGCTGTTCTATAGAAGCTGTTCTATAGAAGGTGTTCTATAGAAGGTGTTTTATAGAAGGTGTTTTATAGAAGGTGTTTTATAGAAGGTGTTCTATAGAAGCTGTTCTATAGAAGGTGTTCTATAGAAGGTGTTTTATAGAAGGTGTTCTATAGAAGGTGTTCCATAGAAGGTGTTTTATAGAAGGAGTTTTATAGAAGGTGTTTTATAGAATGTGTTCTATAGGTGTTTTATAGAACGTGTTTTATAGAAGGTGTTCTATAGAAGCTGTTCTATAGAAGGTGTTCTATAGAAGGTGTTTTATAGAAGGTGTTTTATAGAAGGAGTTTTATAGAAGGTGTTTTATAGAATGTGTTCTATAGGTGTTTTATAGAAGGTGTTTTATAGAAGGTGTTCTATAGAAGCTGTTCTATAGAAGGTGTTCTATAGAAGGTGTTTTATAGAAGGTGTTTTATAGAAGGTGTTCTATAGAATGTGTTCTATAGAAGGTTTCTATAGAAGCTGTTCTATAGAAGGTGTTCTGTAGAAGGTGTTTTATAGAAGGTGTTTTATAGAATGTGTTCTATAGAAGGTGTTTTATAGAATGTGTTCTATAAAAGGTGTTCTATAGAAGGTGTTCTATAAAAGGTGTTCTATAGAAAGTATTCTATAGAAGGTGTTCTATAGAAGGTGTTTTATAGAAGGTGTTTTAAAGAATGTGTTCCATAGAAGGTGTTCTGTAAAAAGTCTTTTATAGAAGGTGTTTTATAGAAGGTGTTCTGTAGAAGCTGTTCTATAGAAGGTGTTCTATAGAAGGTGTTTTATAGAAGGTGTTTTATAGAAGGTGTTTTATCGAAGGTTTTCTATAAAAAGTGTTTTATAGAAGGTGTTCTATAGAAGCTGTTCTACAGAAGGTGTTCTATAGAAGGTGTTTTATAGAAGGTGTTTTATAGAATGTGTTCTATAGAAGGTGTTTTATAGAAGGTGTTCTATAGAAGGTGTTCTATAAAAAGTGTTCTATAGAATTTGTTTTATAGAATGTTTTATAGAAGGTGTTCTATAGAAGCTGTCCTATAGAAAGTGTTCTATAGAAGGTGTTTTATAGAAGGTGTTTTATAGAATGTGTTCCATAGAAGGTGTTTTACAGAAGGTGTTTTATAGAAGGTGTTTCATAGAATGTGTTCTATAGAAGTTGTTTTATAGAAGGTGTTTTATAGAATGTTTTTTATAGAAGCTGTTCTATAGAAGCTGTTCTATAGAAGGTGTTCTATAGAAGGTGTTTTATAGAAGGTGTTTTATAGAAGGTGTTTTATAGAAGGTGTTCTATAGAAGCTGTTCTATAGAAGGTGTTCTATAGAAGGTGTTTTATAGAAGGTGTTCTATAGAAGGTGTTCCATAGAAGGTGTTTTATAGAAGGAGTTTTATAGAAGGTGTTTTATAGAATGTGTTCTATAGGTGTTTTATAGAACGTGTTTTATAGAAGGTGTTCTATAGAAGCTGTTCTATAGAAGGTGTTCTATAGAAGGTGTTTTATAGAAGGTGTTTTATAGAAGGTGTTCTATAGAATGTGTTCTATAGAAGGTGTTCTATAGAAGCTGTTCTATAGAAGGTGTTCTGTAGAAGGTGTTTAATAGAAGGTGTTTTACAGAATGTGTTCTATAGAAGGTATTCTGTAGAAGGTGTTCAATGGAAGGTGTTCTATAGAAGTTGTTCTATAGAAGGTGTTCTATAGAAGGTGTTTTATAGAAGGTGTTCTATAGAAGGTGTTCTATAGAAGGTGTTTTAAAGAAGGAGTTTTATAGAAGGTGTTTTATAGAATGTGTTCTGTAGAAGGTGTTCTATAGAAGCTGTTCTATAGAAGGTGTTCTGTAGAAGATGTTTCATAGAAGGTGTTTTACAGAATGTGTTCTATAGAAGGCATTCTGTAGAAGGTGTTCAATAGAAGGTGTTCTATAGAAGCTGTTCTATAGAAGGTGTTCTATAGAAGGTGTTTTATAGAAGGTGTTCTATAGAAGGTGTTCTATAGAAGGTGTTTTAAAGAAGGAGTTTTATAGAAGGTGTTTTATAGAATGTGTTCTATAGTTGTTTTATAGAAGGTGTTTTATAGAAGGTGTTCTATAGAAGCTGTTCTATAGAAGGTGTTCCATAGAAGGTGTTTTATAGAAGGAGTTTTATAGAACGTGTTTTATAGAATGTTTTTTATAGAAGGTGTTCTATAGAAGCTGTTCTATAGAAGGTGTTCTATAGAAGGTGTTCTACAGAAGGTGTTTTATAGAAGGTGTTTTATAGAATGTGTTTCATAGAAGGTGTTTTACAGAAGGTGTTTTATAGAAGGTGTTCCATAGAAGGTGTTTTATAGAAGGAGTTTTATAGAAGGTGTTTTATAGAATGTGTTCTATAAAAGGTGTTCTATAGAAGGTGTTCTATAGAAGGTGTTTTATAGAAGGTGTTCTATAGAAGGTGTTCTATAAAAAGTGTTATATAGAATTTGTTTTATAGAATGTTTTATAGAAGGTGTTCTATAGAAGCTGTCCTATAGAAAGTGTTCTATAGAAGGTGTTTTATAGAAGGTGTTTTATAGAATGTGTTCCATAGAAGGTGTTTTACAGAAGGTGTTTTATAGAAGGTGTTTCATAGAATGTGTTCTATAGAAGTTGTTTTATAGAAGGTGTTTTATAGAATGTTTTTTATAGAAGCTGTTCTATAGAAGCTGTTCTATAGAAGGTGTTCTATAGAAGGTGTTTTATAGAAGGTGTTCTATAGAAGGTGTTCCATAGAAGGTGTTTTATAGAAGGAGTTTTATAGAAGGTGTTTTATAGAATGTGTTCTATAGGTGTTTTATAGAAGGTGTTTTATAGAAGGTGTTCTATAGAAGCTGTTCTATAGAAGGTGTTCTATAGAAGGTGTTCTATAGAAGCTGTTCTATAGAAGGTGTTCTGTAGAAGGTGTTTAATAGAAGGTGTTTTACAGAATGTGTTCTATAGAAGGTATTCTGTAGAAGGTGTTCAATGGAAGGTGTTCTATAGAAGTTGTTCTATAGAAGGTGTTCTATAGAAGGTGTTTTATAGAAGGTGTTCTATAGAAGGTGTTCTATAGAAGGTGTTTTAAAGAAGGAGTTTTATAGAAGGTGTTTTATAGAATGTGTTCTGTAGAAGGTGTTCTATAGAAGCTGTTCTATAGAAGGTGTTCTGTAGAAGATGTTTCATAGAAGGTGTTTTACAGAATGTGTTCTATAGAAGGCATTCTGTAGAAGGTGTTCAATAGAAGGTGTTCTATAGAAGCTGTTCTATAGAAGGTGTTCTATAGAAGGTGTTTTATAGAAGGTGTTCTATAGAAGGTGTTCTATAGAAGGTGTTTTAAAGAAGGAGTTTTATAGAAGGTGTTTTATAGAATGTGTTCTATAGTTGTTTTATAGAAGGTGTTTTATAGAAGGTGTTCTATAGAAGCTGTTCTATAGAAGGTGTTTTAAAGAAGGAGTTTTATAGAAGGTGTTTTATAGAATGTGTTCTATAGTTGTTTCATAGAAGGTGTTTCATAGAATGTGTTCTATAGAAGTTGTTTTATAGAAGGTGTTTTATAGAATGTTTTTTATAGAAGGTGTTCTATAGAAGCTGTTCTATAGAAGGTGTTCTATAGAAGGTGTTTTAAAGAAGGAGTTTTATAGAAGGTGTTTTATAGAATGTGTTCTATAGGTGTTTTATAGAAGGTGTTTTATAGAAGGTGTTCTGTAGAAGCTGTTCTATAGAAGGTGTTCTATAGAAGGTGTTTTATAGAAGGTGTTTTATAGAAGCTGTTCTATAGAATGTGTTTTATAAAGGTGTTCTATAGACGGTGTTCTATAGAAGGTGTTCTATTAAAAGTCTTTTATAGAAGGTGTTCTATAGAAGCTGTTCTATAGAAGGTGTTCTATAGAAGGTGTTCTACAGAAGGTGTTTTATAGAAGGTGTTTTATAGAATGTGTTTCATAGAAGGTGTTTTACAGAAGGTGTTTTATAGAATGTGCTCCATAGAAGGTGTTTTATAGAAGGTGTTCTATAGAAGCTGTTCTATAGAAGCTGTTCTATAGAAGGTGTTCTATAGAAGGTGTTTTATAGAAGGTGTTTTATAGAATGTGTTCTATAGTTGTTTTATAGAAGGTGTTTTATAGAAGGTGTTCTATAGAAGCTGTTCTATAGAAGGTGTTCTATAGAAGGTGTTTTATAGAAGGTGTTCTATAGAAGGTGTTCCATAGAAGGTGTTTTATAGAAGGAGTTTTATAGAAGGTGTTTTATAGAATGTGTTCTATAGGTGTTTTATAGAAGGTGTTTTATAGAAGGTGTTCTATAGAAGCTGTTCTATAGAAGGTGTTCTATAGAAGGTGTTTTATAGAAGGTGTTTTATAGAAGGTGTTCTATAGAATGTGTTCTATAGAAGGTGTTCTATAGAAGCTGTTCTATAGAAGGTGTTCTGTAGAAGGTGTTTCATAGAAGGTGTTTTACAGAATGTGTTCTATAGAAGGTATTCTGTAGAAGGTGTTCAATAGAAGGTGTTCTATAGAAGCTGTTCTATAGAAGGTGTTCTATAGAAGGTGTTCTATAGAAGGTGTTTTAAAGAAGGAGTTTTATAGAAGTTGTTTTATAGAATGTGTTCTATAGAAGCTGTTCTATAGAAGCTGTTCTATAGAAGGTGTTCTATAGAAGGTGTTTTATAGAAGGTGTTTTATAGAATGTGTTCTATAGTTGTTTTATAGAAGGTGTTTTATAGAAGGTGTTCTATAGAAGCTGTTCTATAGAAGGTGTTCTATAGAAGGTGTTTTATAGAAGGTGTTCTATAGAAGGTGTTCCATAGAAGGTGTTTTATAGAAGGAGTTTTATAGAAGGTGTTTTATAGAATGTGTTCTGAAGGTGTTTTATAGAAGGTGTTTTATAGAAGGTGTTCTATAGAAGCTGTTCTATAGAAGGTGTTCTATAGACGGTATTTTATAGAAGGTGTTTTATAGAAGGTGTTCTATAGAATGTGTTCTATAGAAGGTGTTCTATAGAAGCTGTTCTATAGAAGGTGTTCTGTAGAAGGTGTTTCATAGAAGGTGTTTTACAGAATGTGTTCTGTAGAAGGTATTCTGTAGAAGGTGTTCAATAGAAGGTGTTCTATAGAAGCTGTTCTATAGAAGGTGTTCTATAGAAGGTGTTTTATAGAAGGTGTTCTATAGAAGGTGTTCTATAGAAGGTGTTTTAAAGAAGGAGTTTTATAGAAGGTGTTTTATAGAATGTGTTCTATAGTTGTTTTATAGAAGGTGTTTTATAGAAGGTGTTCTATAGAAGCTGTTCTATAGAAGGTGTTCTATAGAAGGTGTTTTAAAGAAGGTGTTCTATAGAAGGTGTTCCATAGAAGGTGTTTTATAGAAGGAGTTTTATAGAAGGTGTTTTATAGAATGTGTTCTATAGGTGTTTTATAGAAGGTGTTTTATAGAAGGTGTTCTATAGAATGTGTTCTATAGAATGTGTTCTATAGAAGGTGTTCTATAGAAGCTGTTCTATAGAAGGTGTTCTGGAGAAGGTGTTTCATAGAAGGTGTTTTACAGAATGTGTTCTATAGAAGGTATTCTGTAGAAGGTGTTCAATAGAAGGTGTTCTATAGAAGCTGTTCTATAGAAGGTGTTCTACAGAAGGTGTTTTATAGAAGGTGTTCTATAGAAGGTGTTCTATAGAAGGTGTTTTAAAGAAGGAGTTTTATAGAAGGTGTTTTATAGAATGTGTTCTGTAGAAGGTGTTCTATAGAAGCTGTTCTATAGAATGTGTTCTCTCGAAGGTGTTCTATAGAAGCTGTTCTATAGAAGGTGTTCTGTAGAAGGTGTTTCATAGAAGGTGTTTTACAGAATGTGTTCTATAGAAGGTATTCTGTAGAAGGTGTTCAATAGAAGGTGTTCTATAGAAGCTGTTCTATAGAAGGTGTTCTATAGAAGGTGTTTTATAGAAGGTGTTCTATAGAAGGTGTTCTATAGAAGGTGTTTTAAAGAAGGAGTTTTATAGAAGGTGTTTTATAGAATGTGTTCTATAGAAGGTGTTCTATAGAAGCTGTTCTATAGAAGGTGTTCTGTAGAAGATGTTTCATAGAAGGTGTTTTACAGAATGTGTTCTATAGAAGGTATTCTGTAGAAGGTGTTCAATAGAAGGTGTTCTATAGAAGCTGTTCTATAGAAGGTGTTCTATAGAAGGTGTTTTATAGAAGGTGTTCTATAGAAGGTGTTCTATAGAAGGTGTTTTAAAGAAGGAGTTTTATAGAAGGTGTTTTATAGAATGTGTTCTATAGTTGTTTTATAGAAGGTGTTTTATAGAAGGTGTTCTATAGAAGCTGTTCTATAGAAGGTGTTCTATAGAAGGTGTTTTATAGAAGGTGTTCTATAGAAGGTGTTCCATAGAAGGTGTTCTACAGAAGGTGTTTTATAGAAGGTGTTCTATAGAAGGTGTTCTATAGAAGGTGTTTTAAAGAAGGAGTTTTATAGAAGGTGTTTTATAGAATGTGTTCTGTAGAAGGTGTTCTATAGAAGCTGTTCTATAGAATGTGTTCTCTCGAAGGTGTTCTATAGAAGCTGTTCTATAGAAGGTGTTCTGTAGAAGGTGTTTCATAGAAGGTGTTTTACAGAATGTGTTCTATAGAAGGTATTCTGTAGAAGGTGTTCAATAGAAGGTGTTCTATAGAAGCTGTTCTATAGAAGGTGTTCTATAGAAGGTGTTTTATAGAAGGTGTTCTATAGAAGGTGTTCTATAGAAGGTGTTTTAAAGAAGGAGTTTTATAGAAGGTGTTTTATAGAATGTGTTCTATAGAAGGTGTTCTATAGAAGCTGTTCTATAGAAGGTGTTCTGTAGAAGATGTTTCATAGAAGGTGTTTTACAGAATGTGTTCTATAGAAGGTATTCTGTAGAAGGTGTTCAATAGAAGGTGTTCTATAGAAGCTGTTCTATAGAAGGTGTTCTATAGAAGGTGTTTTATAGAAGGTGTTCTATAGAAGGTGTTCTATAGAAGGTGTTTTAAAGAAGGAGTTTTATAGAAGGTGTTTTATAGAATGTGTTCTATAGTTGTTTTATAGAAGGTGTTTTATAGAAGGTGTTCTATAGAAGCTGTTCTATAGAAGGTGTTCTATAGAAGGTGTTTTATAGAAGGTGTTCTATAGAAGGTGTTCCATAGAAGGTGTTTTATAGAAGGAGTTTTATAGAAGGTGTTTTATAGAATGTGTTCTATAGGTGTTTTATAGAAGGTGTTTTATAGAAGGTGTTCTATAGAAGCTGTTCTATAGAAGGTGTTCTATAGAAGGTGTTTTATAGAAGGTGTTCTATAGAAGGTGTTCTATAGAAGGTGTTTTAAAGAAGGAGTTTTATAGAAGGTGTTTTATAGAATGTGTTCTATAGTTGTTTTATAGAAGGTGTTTTATAGAAGGTGTTCTATAGAAGCTGTTCTATAGAAGGTGTTCTATAGAAGGTGTTTTATAGAAGGTGTTCTATAGAAGGTGTTCCATAGAAGGTGTTTTATAGAAGGAGTTTTATAGAAGGTGTTTTATAGAATGTGTTCTATAGGTGTTTTATAGAAGGTGTTTTATAGAAGGTGTTCTATAGAAGCTGTTCTATAGAAGGTGTTCTATAGAAGGTGTTTTATAGAAGGTGTTTTATAGAAGGTGTTCTATAGAATGTGTTCTATAGAATGTGTTCTATAGAAGGTGTTCTATAGAAGCTGTTCTATAGAAGGTGTTCTGGAGAAGGTGTTTCATAGAAGGTGTTTTACAGAATGTGTTCTATAGAAGGTATTCTGTAGAAGGTGTTCAATAGAAGGTGTTCTATAGAAGCTGTTCTATAGAAGGTGTTCTATAGAAGGTGTTTTATAGAAGGTGTTCTATAGAAGGTGTTCTATAGAAGGTGTTTTAAAGAAGGAGTTTTATAGAAGGTGTTTTATAGAATGTGTTCTATAGTTGTTTTATAGAAGGTGTTTTATAGAAGGTGTTCTATAGAAGCTGTTCTATAGAAGGTGTTCTGGAGAAGGTGTTTCATAGAAGGTGTTTTACAGAATGTGTTCTATAGAAGGTATTCTGTAGAAGGTGTTCAATAGAAGGTGTTCTATAGAAGCTGTTCTATAGAAGGTGTTCTATAGAAGGTGTTCTATAGAAGGTGTTTTAAAGAAGGAGTTTTATAGAAGGTGTTTTATAGAATGTGTTCTATAGTTGTTTTATAGAAGGTGTTTTATAGAAGGTGTTCTATAGAAGCTGTTTTATAGAAGGTGTTCTATAGAAGGTGTTCCATAGAAGGTGTTTTATAGAAGGAGTTTTATAGAAGGTGTTTTATAGAATGTGTTCTATAGGTGTTTTATAGAAGGTGTTTTATAGAAGGTGTTCTATAGAAGCTGTTCTATAGAAGGTGTTCTATAGAAGGTGTTTTATAGAAGGTGTTTTATAGAAGGTGTTCTATAAAAATTGTTTTATAGAATGTGTTCTATAGAAGGTGTTTTACAGAAGGTGTTCTATAGAAGCTGTTCTATAGAAGGTGTTCTATAGAATGTGTTTTATAGAAGGGATTTTGTAGAATGTGTTCTATAGAATGTTTTTTATGGAAGGTGTTCTATAGAAGGTGTTTTATAGAAGGTGTTATATAGAATGTGTTTTATAGAAGGTGTTCTATAGAAGCTGTTCTATAGAAGGTGTTCTATAGAAGGTGTTTTATAGAAGGTGTTTTATAGAATGTCTTCTATAGAAGGTGTTCTTTAAAAGGTGTTCTATAGAAGGTGTTCTATAGAAGGTGTTCTTTAAAAGGTGTTTTATAGAAGGTGTTTTATGGAAGGTGTTCCTTCTGAAATGATACTGCAGGAGGTTTCATCGGAGGATGATGATCAGGATGTTACGGAGAATAAAAGTGAATCAAAACGATCTCACTGATTGGCACAAACTTCTTTCTCCTTGTTTGTTTTTGATAACAATAAATTATTTGCAAAACTAAGTTCCAATAAAAGTTTCTGTAATAAATGATATAAACACAACATGAGCTTCTTCAGACAGAAGGTGTTCTATAAAAAGTGTTTTATAGAAGGTGTTCAATAGAAGCTGTTCTATAGAAGGTGTTCTATAGAAGGTGTTTTTTCGAAGGTGTTTTATAGAAGGCGTTCTATAGAAGCTGTTCTATAGAATGTGTTCTATAGAAGGTGTTTTATAGAAGGTGTTTTATAGATTGTGTTTCATAGAAGGTGTTCTATAAAGGTGTTCTATAGACGGTGTTCTATAGAAGGTGTTCTATTAAAAGTCTTTTATAGAAGGTGTTCTATAGAAGTTGTTCTATAGAAGGTGTTCTATAGAGGGTTTTTTATAGAAGGTGTTTTATAGAAGGTGTTCTATAGAAGCTGTTCTATAGAAGGTGTTATATTAAAAGTCTTTTGTAGAAGGTGTTCTATAGAAGGTGTTTTTATAGAAGGTGTTCTGTAGAAGCTGTTCTATAGAAGGTGTTTTATAGAAGGTGTTCAATAGAAGCTGTTCTATAGAAGGTGTTCTATAAAGGTGTTCTATAGACGGTGTTCTATAGAAGGTGTTCTATTAAAAGTCTTTTATAGAAGCTGTTCTATAGAATGTGTTCTATAGAAGGTGTTCCATAAAAGGTGTTCTATAGAAAGTATTCTATAGAAGGTGTTCTATAGAAGGTGTTCTATAGAAGGTGTTTTATAGAAGGTGTTTTATAGAAGCTGTTCTATAGAATGTGTTTTATAAAGGTGTTCTATAGACGGTGTTCTATAGAAGGTGTTCTATTAAAAGTCTTTTATAGAAGGTGTTCTATAGAAGCTGTTCTATAGAAGGTGTTCTATAGAAGGTGTTCTACAGAAGGTGTTTTATAGAAGGTGTTTTATAGAATGTGTTTCATAGAAGGTGTTTTACAGAAGGTGTTTTATAGAATGTGCTCCATAGAAGGTGTTTTATAGAAGGTGTTCTATAGAAGCTGTTCTATAGAAGCTGTTCTATAGAAGGTGTTCTATAGAAGGTGTTTTATAGAAGGTGTTTTATAGAATGTGTTCTATAGTTGTTTTATAGAAGGTGTTTTATAGAAGGTGTTCTATAGAAGCTGTTCTATAGAAGGTGTTCTATAGAAGGTGTTTTATAGAAGGTGTTCTATAGAAGGTGTTCCATAGAAGGTGTTTTATAGAAGGAGTTTTATAGAAGGTGTTTTATAGAATGTGTTCTATAGGTGTTTTATAGAAGGTGTTTTATAGAAGGTGTTCTATAGAAGCTGTTCTATAGAAGGTGTTCTATAGAAGGTGTTTTATAGAAGGTGTTTTATAGAAGGTGTTCTATAGAATGTGTTCTATAGAAGGTGTTCTATAGAAGCTGTTCTATAGAAGGTGTTCTGTAGAAGGTGTTTCATAGAAGGTGTTTTACAGAATGTGTTCTATAGAAGGTATTCTGTAGAAGGTGTTCAATAGAAGGTGTTCTATAGAAGCTGTTCTATAGAAGGTGTTCTATAGAAGGTGTTCTATAGAAGGTGTTTTAAAGAAGGAGTTTTATAGAAGTTGTTTTATAGAATGTGTTCTATAGAAGCTGTTCTATAGAAGCTGTTCTATAGAAGGTGTTCTATAGAAGGTGTTTTATAGAAGGTGTTTTATAGAATGTGTTCTATAGTTGTTTTATAGAAGGTGTTTTATAGAAGGTGTTCTATAGAAGCTGTTCTATAGAAGGTGTTCTATAGAAGGTGTTTTATAGAAGGTGTTCTATAGAAGGTGTTCCATAGAAGGTGTTTTATAGAAGGAGTTTTATAGAAGGTGTTTTATAGAATGTGTTCTGAAGGTGTTTTATAGAAGGTGTTTTATAGAAGGTGTTCTATAGAAGCTGTTCTATAGAAGGTGTTCTATAGACGGTATTTTATAGAAGGTGTTTTATAGAAGGTGTTCTATAGAATGTGTTCTATAGAAGGTGTTCTATAGAAGCTGTTCTATAGAAGGTGTTCTGTAGAAGGTGTTTCATAGAAGGTGTTTTACAGAATGTGTTCTGTAGAAGGTATTCTGTAGAAGGTGTTCAATAGAAGGTGTTCTATAGAAGCTGTTCTATAGAAGGTGTTCTATAGAAGGTGTTTTATAGAAGGTGTTCTATAGAAGGTGTTCTATAGAAGGTGTTTTAAAGAAGGAGTTTTATAGAAGGTGTTTTATAGAATGTGTTCTATAGTTGTTTTATAGAAGGTGTTTTATAGAAGGTGTTCTATAGAAGCTGTTCTATAGAAGGTGTTCTATAGAAGGTGTTTTAAAGAAGGTGTTCTATAGAAGGTGTTCCATAGAAGGTGTTTTATAGAAGGAGTTTTATAGAAGGTGTTTTATAGAATGTGTTCTATAGGTGTTTTATAGAAGGTGTTTTATAGAAGGTGTTCTATAGAATGTGTTCTATAGAATGTGTTCTATAGAAGGTGTTCTATAGAAGCTGTTCTATAGAAGGTGTTCTGGAGAAGGTGTTTCATAGAAGGTGTTTTACAGAATGTGTTCTATAGAAGGTATTCTGTAGAAGGTGTTCAATAGAAGGTGTTCTATAGAAGCTGTTCTATAGAAGGTGTTCTACAGAAGGTGTTTTATAGAAGGTGTTCTATAGAAGGTGTTCTATAGAAGGTGTTTTAAAGAAGGAGTTTTATAGAAGGTGTTTTATAGAATGTGTTCTGTAGAAGGTGTTCTATAGAAGCTGTTCTATAGAAGGTGTTTTATAGAAGGTGTTTTAAAGAATGTGTTCCATAGAAGGTGTTCTGTAAAAAGTCTTTTATAGAAGGTGTTTTATAGAAGGTGTTCTGTAGAAGCTGTTCTATAGAAGGTGTTCTATAGAAGGTGTTTCATAGAAGGTGTTTCATAGAATGTGTTCTATAGAAGTTGTTTTATAGAAGGTGTTTTATAGAATGTTTTTTATAGAAGGTGTTCTATAGAAGCTGTTCTATAGAAGGTGTTCTATAGAAGGTGTTTTAAAGAAGGAGTTTTATAGAAGGTGTTTTATAGAATGTGTTCTATAGGTGTTTTATAGAAGGTGTTTTATAGAAGGTGTTCTGTAGAAGCTGTTCTATAGAAGGTGTTCTATAGAAGGTGTTTTATAGAAGGTGTTTTATAGAAGCTGTTCTATAGAATGTGTTTTATAAAGGTGTTCTATAGACGGTGTTCTATAGAAGGTGTTCTATTAAAAGTCTTTTATAGAAGGTGTTCTATAGAAGCTGTTCTATAGAAGGTGTTCTATAGAAGGTGTTCTACAGAAGGTGTTTTATAGAAGGTGTTTTATAGAATGTGTTTCATAGAAGGTGTTTTACAGAAGGTGTTTTATAGAATGTGCTCCATAGAAGGTGTTTTATAGAAGGTGTTCTATAGAAGCTGTTCTATAGAAGCTGTTCTATAGAAGGTGTTCTATAGAAGGTGTTTTATAGAAGGTGTTTTATAGAATGTGTTCTATAGTTGTTTTATAGAAGGTGTTTTATAGAAGGTGTTCTATAGAAGCTGTTCTATAGAAGGTGTTCTATAGAAGGTGTTTTATAGAAGGTGTTCTATAGAAGGTGTTCCATAGAAGGTGTTTTATAGAAGGAGTTTTATAGAAGGTGTTTTATAGAATGTGTTCTATAGGTGTTTTATAGAAGGTGTTTTATAGAAGGTGTTCTATAGAAGCTGTTCTATAGAAGGTGTTCTATAGAAGGTGTTTTATAGAAGGTGTTTTATAGAAGGTGTTCTATAGAATGTGTTCTATAGAAGGTGTTCTATAGAAGCTGTTCTATAGAAGGTGTTCTGTAGAAGGTGTTTCATAGAAGGTGTTTTACAGAATGTGTTCTATAGAAGGTATTCTGTAGAAGGTGTTCAATAGAAGGTGTTCTATAGAAGCTGTTCTATAGAAGGTGTTCTATAGAAGGTGTTCTATAGAAGGTGTTTTAAAGAAGGAGTTTTATAGAAGTTGTTTTATAGAATGTGTTCTATAGAAGCTGTTCTATAGAAGCTGTTCTATAGAAGGTGTTCTATAGAAGGTGTTTTATAGAAGGTGTTTTATAGAATGTGTTCTATAGTTGTTTTATAGAAGGTGTTTTATAGAAGGTGTTCTATAGAAGCTGTTCTATAGAAGGTGTTCTATAGAAGGTGTTTTATAGAAGGTGTTCTATAGAAGGTGTTCCATAGAAGGTGTTTTATAGAAGGAGTTTTATAGAAGGTGTTTTATAGAATGTGTTCTGAAGGTGTTTTATAGAAGGTGTTTTATAGAAGGTGTTCTATAGAAGCTGTTCTATAGAAGGTGTTCTATAGACGGTATTTTATAGAAGGTGTTTTATAGAAGGTGTTCTATAGAATGTGTTCTATAGAAGGTGTTCTATAGAAGCTGTTCTATAGAAGGTGTTCTGTAGAAGGTGTTTCATAGAAGGTGTTTTACAGAATGTGTTCTGTAGAAGGTATTCTGTAGAAGGTGTTCAATAGAAGGTGTTCTATAGAAGCTGTTCTATAGAAGGTGTTCTATAGAAGGTGTTTTATAGAAGGTGTTCTATAGAAGGTGTTCTATAGAAGGTGTTTTAAAGAAGGAGTTTTATAGAAGGTGTTTTATAGAATGTGTTCTATAGTTGTTTTATAGAAGGTGTTTTATAGAAGGTGTTCTATAGAAGCTGTTCTATAGAAGGTGTTCTATAGAAGGTGTTTTAAAGAAGGTGTTCTATAGAAGGTGTTCCATAGAAGGTGTTTTATAGAAGGAGTTTTATAGAAGGTGTTTTATAGAATGTGTTCTATAGGTGTTTTATAGAAGGTGTTTTATAGAAGGTGTTCTATAGAATGTGTTCTATAGAATGTGTTCTATAGAAGGTGTTCTATAGAAGCTGTTCTATAGAAGGTGTTCTGGAGAAGGTGTTTCATAGAAGGTGTTTTACAGAATGTGTTCTATAGAAGGTATTCTGTAGAAGGTGTTCAATAGAAGGTGTTCTATAGAAGCTGTTCTATAGAAGGTGTTCTACAGAAGGTGTTTTATAGAAGGTGTTCTATAGAAGGTGTTCTATAGAAGGTGTTTTAAAGAAGGAGTTTTATAGAAGGTGTTTTATAGAATGTGTTCTGTAGAAGGTGTTCTATAGAAGCTGTTCTATAGAATGTGTTCTCTCGAAGGTGTTCTATAGAAGCTGTTCTATAGAAGGTGTTCTGTAGAAGGTGTTTCATAGAAGGTGTTTTACAGAATGTGTTCTATAGAAGGTATTCTGTAGAAGGTGTTCAATAGAAGGTGTTCTATAGAAGCTGTTCTATAGAAGGTGTTCTATAGAAGGTGTTTTATAGAAGGTGTTCTATAGAAGGTGTTCTATAGAAGGTGTTTTAAAGAAGGAGTTTTATAGAAGGTGTTTTATAGAATGTGTTCTATAGAAGGTGTTCTATAGAAGCTGTTCTATAGAAGGTGTTCTGTAGAAGATGTTTCATAGAAGGTGTTTTACAGAATGTGTTCTATAGAAGGTATTCTGTAGAAGGTGTTCAATAGAAGGTGTTCTATAGAAGCTGTTCTATAGAAGGTGTTCTATAGAAGGTGTTTTATAGAAGGTGTTCTATAGAAGGTGTTCTATAGAAGGTGTTTTAAAGAAGGAGTTTTATAGAAGGTGTTTTATAGAATGTGTTCTATAGTTGTTTTATAGAAGGTGTTTTATAGAAGGTGTTCTATAGAAGCTGTTCTATAGAAGGTGTTCTATAGAAGGTGTTTTATAGAAGGTGTTCTATAGAAGGTGTTCCATAGAAGGTGTTCTACAGAAGGTGTTTTATAGAAGGTGTTCTATAGAAGGTGTTCTATAGAAGGTGTTTTAAAGAAGGAGTTTTATAGAAGGTGTTTTATAGAATGTGTTCTGTAGAAGGTGTTCTATAGAAGCTGTTCTATAGAATGTGTTCTCTCGAAGGTGTTCTATAGAAGCTGTTCTATAGAAGGTGTTCTGTAGAAGGTGTTTCATAGAAGGTGTTTTACAGAATGTGTTCTATAGAAGGTATTCTGTAGAAGGTGTTCAATAGAAGGTGTTCTATAGAAGCTGTTCTATAGAAGGTGTTCTATAGAAGGTGTTTTATAGAAGGTGTTCTATAGAAGGTGTTCTATAGAAGGTGTTTTAAAGAAGGAGTTTTATAGAAGGTGTTTTATAGAATGTGTTCTATAGAAGGTGTTCTATAGAAGCTGTTCTATAGAAGGTGTTCTGTAGAAGATGTTTCATAGAAGGTGTTTTACAGAATGTGTTCTATAGAAGGTATTCTGTAGAAGGTGTTCAATAGAAGGTGTTCTATAGAAGCTGTTCTATAGAAGGTGTTCTATAGAAGGTGTTTTATAGAAGGTGTTCTATAGAAGGTGTTCTATAGAAGGTGTTTTAAAGAAGGAGTTTTATAGAAGGTGTTTTATAGAATGTGTTCTATAGTTGTTTTATAGAAGGTGTTTTATAGAAGGTGTTCTATAGAAGCTGTTCTATAGAAGGTGTTCTATAGAAGGTGTTTTATAGAAGGTGTTCTATAGAAGGTGTTCCATAGAAGGTGTTTTATAGAAGGAGTTTTATAGAAGGTGTTTTATAGAATGTGTTCTATAGGTGTTTTATAGAAGGTGTTTTATAGAAGGTGTTCTATAGAAGCTGTTCTATAGAAGGTGTTCTATAGAAGGTGTTTTATAGAAGGTGTTTTATAGAAGGTGTTCTATAGAATGTGTTCTATAGAATGTGTTCTATAGAAGGTGTTCTATAGAAGCTGTTCTATAGAAGGTGTTCTGGAGAAGGTGTTTCATAGAAGGTGTTTTACAGAATGTGTTCTATAGAAGGTATTCTGTAGAAGGTGTTCAATAGAAGGTGTTCTATAGAAGCTGTTCTATAGAAGGTGTTCTATAGAAGGTGTTTTATAGAAGGTGTTCTATAGAAGGTGTTCTATAGAAGGTGTTTTAAAGAAGGAGTTTTATAGAAGGTGTTTTATAGAATGTGTTCTATAGTTGTTTTATAGAAGGTGTTTTATAGAAGGTGTTCTATAGAAGCTGTTCTATAGAAGGTGTTCTGGAGAAGGTGTTTCATAGAAGGTGTTTTACAGAATGTGTTCTATAGAAGGTATTCTGTAGAAGGTGTTCAATAGAAGGTGTTCTATAGAAGCTGTTCTATAGAAGGTGTTCTATAGAAGGTGTTCTATAGAAGGTGTTTTAAAGAAGGAGTTTTATAGAAGGTGTTTTATAGAATGTGTTCTATAGTTGTTTTATAGAAGGTGTTTTATAGAAGGTGTTCTATAGAAGCTGTTTTATAGAAGGTGTTCTATAGAAGGTGTTCCATAGAAGGTGTTTTATAGAAGGAGTTTTATAGAAGGTGTTTTATAGAATGTGTTCTATAGGTGTTTTATAGAAGGTGTTTTATAGAAGGTGTTCTATAGAAGCTGTTCTATAGAAGGTGTTCTATAGAAGGTGTTTTATAGAAGGTGTTTTATAGAAGGTGTTCTATAAAAATTGTTTTATAGAATGTGTTCTATAGAAGGTGTTTTACAGAAGGTGTTCTATAGAAGCTGTTCTATAGAAGGTGTTCTATAGAATGTGTTTTATAGAAGGGATTTTGTAGAATGTGTTCTATAGAATGTTTTTTATGGAAGGTGTTCTATAGAAGGTGTTTTATAGAAGGTGTTATATAGAATGTGTTTTATAGAAGGTGTTCTATAGAAGCTGTTCTATAGAAGGTGTTCTATAGAAGGTGTTTTATAGAAGGTGTTTTATAGAATGTCTTCTATAGAAGGTGTTCTTTAAAAGGTGTTCTATAGAAGGTGTTCTATAGAAGGTGTTCTTTAAAAGGTGTTTTATAGAAGGTGTTTTATGGAAGGTGTTCCTTCTGAAATGATACTGCAGGAGGTTTCATCGGAGGATGATGATCAGGATGTTACGGAGAATAAAAGTGAATCAAAACGATCTCACTGATTGGCACAAACTTCTTTCTCCTTGTTTGTTTTTGATAACAATAAATTATTTGCAAAACTAAGTTCCAATAAAAGTTTCTGTAATAAATGATATAAACACAACATGAGCTTCTTCAGACAGAAGGTGTTCTATAAAAAGTGTTTTATAGAAGGTGTTCAATAGAAGCTGTTCTATAGAAGGTGTTCTATAGAAGGTGTTTTTTCGAAGGTGTTTTATAGAAGGCGTTCTATAGAAGCTGTTCTATAGAATGTGTTCTATAGAAGGTGTTTTATAGAAGGTGTTTTATAGATTGTGTTTCATAGAAGGTGTTCTATAAAGGTGTTCTATAGACGGTGTTCTATAGAAGGTGTTCTATTAAAAGTCTTTTATAGAAGGTGTTCTATAGAAGTTGTTCTATAGAAGGTGTTCTATAGAGGGTTTTTTATAGAAGGTGTTTTATAGAAGGTGTTCTATAGAAGCTGTTCTATAGAAGGTGTTATATTAAAAGTCTTTTGTAGAAGGTGTTCTATAGAAGGTGTTTTTATAGAAGGTGTTCTGTAGAAGCTGTTCTATAGAAGGTGTTTTATAGAAGGTGTTCAATAGAAGCTGTTCTATAGAAGGTGTTCTATAAAGGTGTTCTATAGACGGTGTTCTATAGAAGGTGTTCTATTAAAAGTCTTTTATAGAAGCTGTTCTATAGAATGTGTTCTATAGAAGGTGTTCCATAAAAGGTGTTCTATAGAAAGTATTCTATAGAAGGTGTTCTATAGAAGGTGTTCTATAGAAGGTGTTTTATAGAAGGTGTTTTATAGAAGCTGTTCTATAGAATGTGTTTTATAAAGGTGTTCTATAGACGGTGTTCTATAGAAGGTGTTCTATTAAAAGTCTTTTATAGAAGGTGTTCTATAGAAGCTGTTCTATAGAAGGTGTTCTATAGAAGGTGTTCTACAGAAGGTGTTTTATAGAAGGTGTTTTATAGAATGTGTTTCATAGAAGGTGTTTTACAGAAGGTGTTTTATAGAATGTGCTCCATAGAAGGTGTTTTATAGAAGGTGTTCTATAGAAGCTGTTCTATAGAAGCTGTTCTATAGAAGGTGTTCTATAGAAGGTGTTTTATAGAAGGTGTTTTATAGAATGTGTTCTATAGTTGTTTTATAGAAGGTGTTTTATAGAAGGTGTTCTATAGAAGCTGTTCTATAGAAGGTGTTCTATAGAAGGTGTTTTATAGAAGGTGTTCTATAGAAGGTGTTCCATAGAAGGTGTTTTATAGAAGGAGTTTTATAGAAGGTGTTTTATAGAATGTGTTCTATAGGTGTTTTATAGAAGGTGTTTTATAGAAGGTGTTCTATAGAAGCTGTTCTATAGAAGGTGTTCTATAGAAGGTGTTTTATAGAAGGTGTTTTATAGAAGGTGTTCTATAGAATGTGTTCTATAGAAGGTGTTCTATAGAAGCTGTTCTATAGAAGGTGTTCTGTAGAAGGTGTTTCATAGAAGGTGTTTTACAGAATGTGTTCTATAGAAGGTATTCTGTAGAAGGTGTTCAATAGAAGGTGTTCTATAGAAG
Organism: Embiotoca jacksoni; assembly: GCF_022577435.1. Taxonomy (NCBI): domain Eukaryota; kingdom Metazoa; phylum Chordata; class Actinopteri; family Embiotocidae; genus Embiotoca; species Embiotoca jacksoni. Next base: position 322,464 of record NW_027185438.1, read on the forward strand.
CTGTTCTATAGAAGGTGTTCTATAGAAGGTGTTCTATAGAAGGTGTTTTAAAGAAGGAGTTTTATAGAAGTTGTTTTATAGAATGTGTTCTATAGAAGCTGTTCTATAGAAGCTGTTCTATAGAAGGTGTTCTATAGAAGGTGTTTTATAGAAGGTGTTTTATAGAATGTGTTCTATAGTTGTTTTATAGAAGGTGTTTTATAGAAGGTGTTCTATAGAAGCTGTTCTATAGAAGGTGTTCTATAGAAGGTGTTTTATAGAAGGTGTTCTATAGAAGGTGTTCCATAGAAGGTGTTTTATAGAAGGAGTTTTATAGAAGGTGTTTTATAGAATGTGTTCTGAAGGTGTTTTATAGAAGGTGTTTTATAGAAGGTGTTCTATAGAAGCTGTTCTATAGAAGGTGTTCTATAGACGGTATTTTATAGAAGGTGTTTTATAGAAGGTGTTCTATAGAATGTGTTCTATAGAAGGTGTTCTATAGAAGCTGTTCTATAGAAGGTGTTCTGTAGAAGGTGTTTCATAGAAGGTGTTTTACAGAATGTGTTCTGTAGAAGGTATTCTGTAGAAGGTGTTCAATAGAAGGTGTTCTATAGAAGCTGTTCTATAGAAGGTGTTCTATAGAAGGTGTTTTATAGAAGGTGTTCTATAGAAGGTGTTCTATAGAAGGTGTTTTAAAGAAGGAGTTTTATAGAAGGTGTTTTATAGAATGTGTTCTATAGTTGTTTTATAGAAGGTGTTTTATAGAAGGTGTTCTATAGAAGCTGTTCTATAGAAGGTGTTCTATAGAAGGTGTTTTAAAGAAGGTGTTCTATAGAAGGTGTTCCATAGAAGGTGTTTTATAGAAGGAGTTTTATAGAAGGTGTTTTATAGAATGTGTTCTATAGGTGTTTTATAGAAGGTGTTTTATAGAAGGTGTTCTATAGAATGTGTTCTATAGAATGTGTTCTATAGAAGGTGTTCTATAGAAGCTGTTCTATAGAAGGTGTTCTGGAGAAGGTGTTTCATAGAAGGTGTTTTACAGAATGTGTTCTATAGAAGGTATTCTGTAGAAGGTGTTCAATAGAAGGTGTTCTATAGAAGCTGTTCTATAGAAGGTGTTCTACAGAAGGTGTTTTATAGAAGGTGTTCTATAGAAGGTGTTCTATAGAAGGTGTTTTAAAGAAGGAGTTTTATAGAAGGTGTTTTATAGAATGTGTTCTGTAGAAGGTGTTCTATAGAAGCTGTTCTATAGAAGGTGTTTTATAGAAGGTGTTTTAAAGAATGTGTTCCATAGAAGGTGTTCTGTAAAAAGTCTTTTATAGAAGGTGTTTTATAGAAGGTGTTCTGTAGAAGCTGTTCTATAGAAGGTGTTCTATAGAAGGTGTTTCATAGAAGGTGTTTCATAGAATGTGTTCTATAGAAGTTGTTTTATAGAAGGTGTTTTATAGAATGTTTTTTATAGAAGGTGTTCTATAGAAGCTGTTCTATAGAAGGTGTTCTATAGAAGGTGTTTTAAAGAAGGAGTTTTATAGAAGGTGTTTTATAGAATGTGTTCTATAGGTGTTTTATAGAAGGTGTTTTATAGAAGGTGTTCTGTAGAAGCTGTTCTATAGAAGGTGTTCTATAGAAGGTGTTTTATAGAAGGTGTTTTATAGAAGCTGTTCTATAGAATGTGTTTTATAAAGGTGTTCTATAGACGGTGTTCTATAGAAGGTGTTCTATTAAAAGTCTTTTATAGAAGGTGTTCTATAGAAGCTGTTCTATAGAAGGTGTTCTATAGAAGGTGTTCTACAGAAGGTGTTTTATAGAAGGTGTTTTATAGAATGTGTTTCATAGAAGGTGTTTTACAGAAGGTGTTTTATAGAATGTGCTCCATAGAAGGTGTTTTATAGAAGGTGTTCTATAGAAGCTGTTCTATAGAAGCTGTTCTATAGAAGGTGTTCTATAGAAGGTGTTTTATAGAAGGTGTTTTATAGAATGTGTTCTATAGTTGTTTTATAGAAGGTGTTTTATAGAAGGTGTTCTATAGAAGCTGTTCTATAGAAGGTGTTCTATAGAAGGTGTTTTATAGAAGGTGTTCTATAGAAGGTGTTCCATAGAAGGTGTTTTATAGAAGGAGTTTTATAGAAGGTGTTTTATAGAATGTGTTCTATAGGTGTTTTATAGAAGGTGTTTTATAGAAGGTGTTCTATAGAAGCTGTTCTATAGAAGGTGTTCTATAGAAGGTGTTTTATAGAAGGTGTTTTATAGAAGGTGTTCTATAGAATGTGTTCTATAGAAGGTGTTCTATAGAAGCTGTTCTATAGAAGGTGTTCTGTAGAAGGTGTTTCATAGAAGGTGTTTTACAGAATGTGTTCTATAGAAGGTATTCTGTAGAAGGTGTTCAATAGAAGGTGTTCTATAGAAGCTGTTCTATAGAAGGTGTTCTATAGAAGGTGTTCTATAGAAGGTGTTTTAAAGAAGGAGTTTTATAGAAGTTGTTTTATAGAATGTGTTCTATAGAAGCTGTTCTATAGAAGCTGTTCTATAGAAGGTGTTCTATAGAAGGTGTTTTATAGAAGGTGTTTTATAGAATGTGTTCTATAGTTGTTTTATAGAAGGTGTTTTATAGAAGGTGTTCTATAGAAGCTGTTCTATAGAAGGTGTTCTATAGAAGGTGTTTTATAGAAGGTGTTCTATAGAAGGTGTTCCATAGAAGGTGTTTTATAGAAGGAGTTTTATAGAAGGTGTTTTATAGAATGTGTTCTGAAGGTGTTTTATAGAAGGTGTTTTATAGAAGGTGTTCTATAGAAGCTGTTCTATAGAAGGTGTTCTATAGACGGTATTTTATAGAAGGTGTTTTATAGAAGGTGTTCTATAGAATGTGTTCTATAGAAGGTGTTCTATAGAAGCTGTTCTATAGAAGGTGTTCTGTAGAAGGTGTTTCATAGAAGGTGTTTTACAGAATGTGTTCTGTAGAAGGTATTCTGTAGAAGGTGTTCAATAGAAGGTGTTCTATAGAAGCTGTTCTATAGAAGGTGTTCTATAGAAGGTGTTTTATAGAAGGTGTTCTATAGAAGGTGTTCTATAGAAGGTGTTTTAAAGAAGGAGTTTTGTAGAAGGTGTTTTATAGAATGTGTTCTATAGTTGTTTTATAGAAGGTGTTTTATAGAAGGTGTTCTATAGAAGCTGTTCTATAGAAGGTGTTCTATAGAAGGTGTTTTAAAGAAGGTGTTCTATAGAAGGTGTTCCATAGAAGGTGTTTTATAGAAGGAGTTTTATAGAAGGTGTTTTATAGAATGTGTTCTATAGGTGTTTTATAGAAGGTGTTTTATAGAAGGTGTTCTATAGAATGTGTTCTATAGAATGTGTTCTATAGAAGGTGTTCTATAGAAGCTGTTCTATAGAAGGTGTTCTGGAGAAGGTGTTTCATAGAAGGTGTTTTACAGAATGTGTTCTATAGAAGGTATTCTGTAGAAGGTGTTCAATAGAAGGTGTTCTATAGAAGCTGTTCTATAGAAGGTGTTCTACAGAAGGTGTTTTATAGAAGGTGTTCTATAGAAGGTGTTCTATAGAAGGTGTTTTAAAGAAGGAGTTTTATAGAAGGTGTTTTATAGAATGTGTTCTGTAGAAGGTGTTCTATAGAAGCTGTTCTATAGAATGTGTTCTCTCGAAGGTGTTCTATAGAAGCTGTTCTATAGAAGGTGTTCTGTAGAAGGTGTTTCATAGAAGGTGTTTTACAGAATGTGTTCTATAGAAGGTATTCTGTAGAAGGTGTTCAATAGAAGGTGTTCTATAGAAGCTGTTCTATAGAAGGTGTTCTATAGAAGGTGTTTTATAGAAGGTGTTCTATAGAAGGTGTTCTATAGAAGGTGTTTTAAAGAAGGAGTTTTATAGAAGGTGTTTTATAGAATGTGTTCTATAGAAGGTGTTCTATAGAAGCTGTTCTATAGAAGGTGTTCTGTAGAAGATGTTTCATAGAAGGTGTTTTACAGAATGTGTTCTATAGAAGGTATTCTGTAGAAGGTGTTCAATAGAAGGTGTTCTATAGAAGCTGTTCTATAGAAGGTGTTCTATAGAAGGTGTTTTATAGAAGGTGTTCTATAGAAGGTGTTCTATAGAAGGTGTTTTAAAGAAGGAGTTTTATAGAAGGTGTTTTATAGAATGTGTTCTATAGTTGTTTTATAGAAGGTGTTTTATAGAAGGTGTTCTATAGAAGCTGTTCTATAGAAGGTGTTCTATAGAAGGTGTTTTATAGAAGGTGTTCTATAGAAGGTGTTCCATAGAAGGTGTTCTACAGAAGGTGTTTTATAGAAGGTGTTCTATAGAAGGTGTTCTATAGAAGGTGTTTTAAAGAAGGAGTTTTATAGAAGGTGTTTTATAGAATGTGTTCTGTAGAAGGTGTTCTATAGAAGCTGTTCTATAGAATGTGTTCTCTCGAAGGTGTTCTATAGAAGCTGTTCTATAGAAGGTGTTCTGTAGAAGGTGTTTCATAGAAGGTGTTTTACAGAATGTGTTCTATAGAAGGTATTCTGTAGAAGGTGTTCAATAGAAGGTGTTCTATAGAAGCTGTTCTATAGAAGGTGTTCTATAGAAGGTGTTTTATAGAAGGTGTTCTATAGAAGGTGTTCTATAGAAGGTGTTTTAAAGAAGGAGTTTTATAGAAGGTGTTTTATAGAATGTGTTCTATAGAAGGTGTTCTATAGAAGCTGTTCTATAGAAGGTGTTCTGTAGAAGATGTTTCATAGAAGGTGTTTTACAGAATGTGTTCTATAGAAGGTATTCTGTAGAAGGTGTTCAATAGAAGGTGTTCTATAGAAGCTGTTCTATAGAAGGTGTTCTATAGAAGGTGTTTTATAGAAGGTGTTCTATAGAAGGTGTTCTATAGAAGGTGTTTTAAAGAAGGAGTTTTATAGAAGGTGTTTTATAGAATGTGTTCTATAGTTGTTTTATAGAAGGTGTTTTATAGAAGGTGTTCTATAGAAGCTGTTCTATAGAAGGTGTTCTATAGAAGGTGTTTTATAGAAGGTGTTCTATAGAAGGTGTTCCATAGAAGGTGTTTTATAGAAGGAGTTTTATAGAAGGTGTTTTATAGAATGTGTTCTATAGGTGTTTTATAGAAGGTGTTTTATAGAAGGTGTTCTATAGAAGCTGTTCTATAGAAGGTGTTCTATAGAAGGTGTTTTATAGAAGGTGTTTTATAGAAGGTGTTCTATAGAATGTGTTCTATAGAATGTGTTCTATAGAAGGTGTTCTATAGAAGCTGTTCTATAGAAGGTGTTCTGGAGAAGGTGTTTCATAGAAGGTGTTTTACAGAATGTGTTCTATAGAAGGTATTCTGTAGAAGGTGTTCAATAGAAGGTGTTCTATAGAAGCTGTTCTATAGAAGGTGTTCTATAGAAGGTGTTTTATAGAAGGTGTTCTATAGAAGGTGTTCTATAGAAGGTGTTTTAAAGAAGGAGTTTTATAGAAGGTGTTTTATAGAATGTGTTCTATAGTTGTTTTATAGAAGGTGTTTTATAGAAGGTGTTCTATAGAAGCTGTTCTATAGAAGGTGTTCTGGAGAAGGTGTTTCATAGAAGGTGTTTTACAGAATGTGTTCTATAGAAGGTATTCTGTAGAAGGTGTTCAATAGAAGGTGTTCTATAGAAGCTGTTCTATAGAAGGTGTTCTATAGAAGGTGTTCTATAGAAGGTGTTTTAAAGAAGGAGTTTTATAGAAGGTGTTTTATAGAATGTGTTCTATAGTTGTTTTATAGAAGGTGTTTTATAGAAGGTGTTCTATAGAAGCTGTTTTATAGAAGGTGTTCTATAGAAGGTGTTCCATAGAAGGTGTTTTATAGAAGGAGTTTTATAGAAGGTGTTTTATAGAATGTGTTCTATAGGTGTTTTATAGAAGGTGTTTTATAGAAGGTGTTCTATAGAAGCTGTTCTATAGAAGGTGTTCTATAGAAGGTGTTTTATAGAAGGTGTTTTATAGAAGGTGTTCTATAGAATGTGTTCTATAGAATGTGTTCTATAGAAGGTGTTCTATAGAAGCTGTTCTATAGAAGGTGTTCTATAGAAGGTGTTTTAAAGAAGGAGTTTTATAGAAGGTGATTTATAGAATGTGTTCTATAGTTGTTTTATAGAAGGTGTTTTCTATAAGGTGTTCTATAGAAGCTGTTCTATAGAAGGTGTTCTATAGAAGGTGTTTTATAGAAGGTGTTCTATAGAAGGTGTTCCATAGAAGGTGTTTTACAGAAGGAGTTTTATAGAAGGTGTTTTATAGAATGTGTTCTATAGGTGTTTTATAGAAGGTGTTTTATAGAAGGTGTTCTATAGAAGCTGTTCTATAGAAGGTGTTCTATAGAAGGTGTTTTATAGAAGGTGTTTTATAGAAGCTGTTCTATAGAATGTGTTCTATAGAAGGTGTTCTATAGAAGCTGTTCTATAGAAGGTGTTCTATAGAAGGTCTTTCATAGAAGGTGTTTTACAGAATGTGTTCTATAGAAGGTATTCTGTAGAAGGTGTTCAATAGAAGGTGTTCTATAGAAGCTGTTCTATAGAAGGTGTTCTATAGAAGGTGTTTTATAGAAGGTGTTTTATAGAAGGTGTTCTATAAAAATTGTTTTATAGAATGTGTTCTATAGAAGGTGTTTTACAGAAGGTGTTCTATAGAAGCTGTTCTATAGAAGGTGTTCTATAGAATGTGTTTTATAGAAGGGATTTTGTAGAATGTGTTCTATAGAATGTTTTTTATGGAAGGTGTTCTATAGAAGGTGTTTTATAGAAGGTGTTATATAGAATGTGTTTTATAGAAGGTGTTCTATAGAAGCTGTTCTATAGAAGGTGTTCTATAGAAGGTGTTTTATAGAAGGTGTTTTATAGAATGTCTTCTATAGAAGGTGTTCTTTAAAAGGTGTTCTATAGAAGGTGTTCTATAGAAGGTGTTCTTTAAAAGGTGTTTTATAGAAGGTGTTTTAAGGAAGGTGTTCCTTCTGAAATGATACTGCAGGAGGTTTCATCGGAGGATGATGATCAGGATGTTACGGAGAATAAAAGTGAATCAAAACGATCTCACTGATTGGCACAAACTTCTTTCTCCTTGTTTGTTTTTGATAACAATAAATTATTTGCAAAACTAAGTTCCAATAAAAGTTTCTGTAATAAATGATATAAACACAACATGAGCTTCTTCAGACAGAAGGTGTTCTATAAAAAGTGTTTTATAGAAGGTGTTCAATAGAAGCTGTTCTATAGAAGGTGTTCTATAGAAGGTGTTTTTTCGAAGGTGTTTTATAGAAGGCGTTCTATAGAAGCTGTTCTATAGAATGTGTTCTATAGAAGGTGTTTTATAGAAGGTGTTTTATAGATTGTGTTTCATAGAAGGTGTTCTATAAAGGTGTTCTATAGACGGTGTTCTATAGAAGGTGTTCTATTAAAAGTCTTTTATAGAAGGTGTTCTATAGAAGTTGTTCTATAGAAGGTGTTCTATAGAGGGTTTTTTATAGAAGGTGTTTTATAGAAGGTGTTCTATAGAAGCTGTTCTATAGAAGGTGTTATATTAAAAGTCTTTTGTAGAAGGTGTTCTATAGAAGGTGTTTTTATAGAAGGTGTTCTGTAGAAGCTGTTCTATAGAAGGTGTTTTATAGAAGGTGTTCAATAGAAGGTGTTCTATAAAGGTGTTCTATAGACGGTGTTCTATAGAAGGTGTTCTATTAAAAGTCTTTTATAGAAGCTGTTCTATAGAATGTGTTCTATAGAAGGTGTTCCATAAAAGGTGTTCTATAGAAAGTATTCTATAGAAGGTGTTCTATAGAAGGTGTTTTATAGAAGGTGTTCTATTAAAAGTCTTTTATAGAAGCTGTTCTATAGAATGTGTTCTATAGAAGGTGTTCCATAAAAGGTGTTCTATAGAAAGTATTCTATAGAAGGTGTTCTATAGAAGGTGTTTTATAGAAGGTGTTCTGTAGAAGCTGTTCTAAAGAAGGTGTTCTATAGAAGGTGATTGACAGAAGGTGTTCTATAGAAGGTGTTTTATCGAAGGTTTTCTATAAAAAATGTTTTATAGAAGGTGTTCTATAGAAGCTGTTCTATAGAAGGTGTTCTATAGAAGGTGTTTTATAGAAGGTGTTTTATAGAAGGTGTTTTATAGAATGTGTTCTATAGAATGTGTTCTATAGAAGGTGTTCTATAGAAGCTGTTCTATAGAAGGTGTTCTGGAGAAGGTGTTTCATAGAAGGTGTTTTACAGAATGTGTTCTATAGAAGGTATTCTGTAGAAGGTGTTCAATAGAAGGTGTTCTATAGACGCTGTTCTATAGAAGGTGTTCTACAGAAGGTGTTTTATAGAAGGTGTTCTATAGAAGGTGTTCTAAAGAAGGTGTTTTAAAGAAGGAGTTTTATAGAAGGTGTTTTATAGAATGTGTTCTGTAGAAGGTGTTCTATAGAAGCTGTTCTATAGAAGGTGTTTTATAGAAGGTGTTTTAAAGAATGTGTTCCATAGAAGGTGTTCTGTAAAAAGTCTTTTATAGAAGGTGTTTTATAGAAGGTGTTCTGTAGAAGCTGTTCTATAGAAGGTGTTCTATAGAAGGTGTTTCATAGAAGGTGTTTCATAGAATGTGTTCTATAGAAGTTGTTTTATAGAAGGTGTTTTATAGAATGTTTTTTATAGAAGGTGTTCTATAGAAGCTGTTCTATAGAAGGTGTTCTATAGAAGGTGTTTTAAAGAAGGAGTTTTATAGAAGGTGTTTTATAGAATGTGTTCTATAGGTGTTTTATAGAAGGTGTTTTATAGAAGGTGTTCTGTAGAAGCTGTTCTATAGAAGGTGTTCTATAGAAGGTGTTTTATAGAAGGTGTTTTATAGAAGCTGTTCTATAGAATGTGTTTTATAAAGGTGTTCTATAGACGGTGTTCTATAGAAGGTGTTCTATTAAAAGTCTTTTATAGAAGGTGTTCTATAGAAGTTGTTCTATAGAAGGTGTTCTATAGAGGGTTTTTTTATAGAAAGTGTTCTATAGAAGCTGTTCTATAGAATGTGTTCTATAGAAGGTGTTCCATAAAAGGTGTTCTATAGAAAGTATTCTATAGAAGGTGTTCTATAGAAGGTGTTTTATAGAAGGTGTTCTGTAGAAGCTGTTCTATAGAAGGTGTTCTATAGAAGGTGTTTGACAGAAGGTGTTCTATAGAAGGTGTTTTATCGAAGGTTTTCTATAAAAAATGTTTTATAGAAGGTGTTCTATAGAATGTGTTCTATAGAAGGTGTTCTATAGAAGCTGTTCTGAAGAAGGTGTTCTGTAGAAGGTGTTTTATAGAAGGTGTTTTATAGAAGGTGTTTTATAGAATGTGTTTCATAGAAGGTGTTTTATAGAATGTGTTTCATAGAAGGTGTTTTATAGAAGGTGTTTTATAGAATGTGCTCCATAGAAGGTGTTTTATAGAAGGTGTTCTATAGAAGCTGTTCTATAGAAGCTGTTCTGTCGACGCTGTTCTATAGAAGGTGTTCTATAGAAGGTGTTCTATAGAAGGTGTTTTGAAGAAGGAGTTTTATAGAAGGTGTTTTATAGAATGTGTTCTATAGTTGTTTTATAGAAGGTGTTTTATAGAAGGTGTTCTATAGAAGCTGTTCTATAGAAGTTGTTTTATAGAAGGTGTTTTATAGAATGTTTTTTATAGAAGGTGTTCTATAGAAGCTGTTCTATAGAAGGTGTTCTATAGAAGGTGTTTTAAAGAAGGAGTTTTATAGAAGGTGATTTATAGAATGTGTTCTATAGAAGGTGTTCCATAGAAGGTGTTTTACAGAAGGAGTTTTATAGAAGGTGTTTTATAGAATGTGTTCTATAGGTGTTTTATAGAAGGTGTTTTATAGAAGGTGTTCTATAGAAGCTGTTCTATAGAAGGTGTTCTATAGAAGGTGTTTTATAGAAGGTGTTTTATAGAAGCTGTTCTATAGAATGTGTTCTATAGAAGGTGTTCTATAGAAGCTGTTTTATAGAAGCTGTTCTATAGAATGTGTTCTATAGAAGGTGTTCTATAGAAGCTGTTCTATAGAAGGTGTTCTATAGAAGGTCTTTCATAGAAGGTGTTTTACAGAATGTGTTCTATAGAAGGTATTCTGTAGAAGGTGTTCAATAGAAGGTGTTCTATAGAAGCTGTTCTATAGAAGGTGTTCTATAGAAGGTGTTTTATAGAAGGTGTTTTATAGAAGGTGTTCTATAAAAATTGTTTTATAGAATGTGTTCTATAGAAGGTGTTTTACAGAAGGTGTTCTATAGAAGCTGTTCTATAGAAGGTGTTCTATAGAATGTGTTTTATAGAAGGGATTTTGTAGAATGTGTTCTATAGAATGTTTTTTATGGAAGGTGTTCTATAGAAGGTGTTTTATAGAAGGTGTTATATAGAATGTGTTTTATAGAAGGTGTTCTATAGAAGCTGTTCTATAGAAGGTGTTCTATAGAAGGTGTTTTATAGAAGGTGTTTTATAGAATGTCTTCTATAGAAGGTGTTCTTTAAAAGGTGTTCTATAGAAGGTGTTCTATAGAAGGTGTTCTTTAAAAGGTGTTTTATAGAAGGTGTTTTATGGAAGGTGTTCCTTCTGAAATGATACTGCAGGAGGTTTCATCGGAGGATGATGATCAGGATGTTACGGAGAATAAAAGTGAATCAAAACGATCTCACTGATTGGCACAAACTTCTTTCTCCTTGTTTGTTTTTGATAACAATAAATTATTTGCAAAACTAAGTTCCAATAAAAGTTTCTGTAATAAATGATATGAACACAACATGAGCTTCTTCAGACAGAAGGTGTTCTATAAAAAGTGTTTTATAGAAGGTGTTCAATAGAAGCTGTTCTATAGAAGGTGTTCTATAGAAGGTGTTTTTTCAAAGGTGTTTTATAGAAGGCGTTCTATAGAAGCTGTTCTATAGAATGTGTTCTATAGAAGGTGTTTTATAGAAGGTGTTTTATAGATTGTGTTTCATAGAAGGTGTTCTATAAAGGTGTTCTATAGACGGTGTTCTATAGAAGGTGTTCTATTAAAAGTCTTTTATAGAAGGTGTTCTATAGAAGTTGTTCTATAGAAGGTGTTCTATAGAGGGTTTTTTATAGAAGGTGTTTTATAGAAGGTGTTCTATAGAAGCTGTTCTATAGAAGGTGTTATATTAAAAGTCTTTTGTAGAAGGTGTTCTATAGAAGCTGTTCTATAGAAGGTGTTCTATGGAGGGTTTTTTATAGAAGGTGTTTTATAGAAAGTGTTCTATAGAAGCTGTTCTATAGAAGGTGTTCTATAGAAGGTGTTTTATAGAAGGTGTTTTATAGAAGGTGTTTTATCGAATGTTTTCAATCAAAAGTGTTTTATAGAAGGTGTTCTATAGAAGCTGTTCTACAGAAGGTGTTCTATAGAAGGTGTTTTATAGAAGGTGTTCAATAGAAGCTGTTCTATAGAAGGTGTTCTATAAAGGTGTTCTATAGACTGTGTTCTATAGAAGGTGTTCTATTAAAAGTCTTTTATAGAAGGTGTTCTATAGAAGTTGTTCTATAGAAGGTGTTCTATAGAGGGTTTTTTATAGAAAGTGTTCTATAGAAGCTGTTCTATAGAATGTGTTCTATAGAAGGTGTTCCATAAAAGGTGTTCTATAGAAAGTATTCTATAGAAGGTGTTCTATAGAAGGTGTTTTATAGAAGGTGTTCTGTAGAAGCTGTTCTATAGAAGGTGTTCTATAGAAGGTGTTTGACAGAAGGTGTTCTATAGAAGGTGTTTTATCGAAGGTTTTCTATAAAAAATGTTTTATAGAAGGTGTTCTATAGAAGCTGTTCTATAGAAGGTGTTCTATAGAAGGTGTTTTATAGAAGGTGTTTTATAGAATGTGTTCTATAGAAGGTGTTTTATAGAATGTGTTCTATAAAAGGTGTTCTATAGAAGGTGTTCTATAAAAGGTGTTCTATAGAAAGTATTCTATAGAAGGTGTTCTATAGAAGGTGTTTTATAGAAGGTGTTTTAAAGAATGTGTTCCATAGAAGGTGTTCTGTAAAAAGTCTTTTATAGAAGGTGTTTTATAGAAGGTGTTCTGTAGAAGCTGTTCTATAGAAGGTGTTCTATAGAAGGTGTTTTATAGAAGGTGTTTTATAGAAGGTGTTTTATAGAAGGTGTTTTATCGAAGGTTTTCTATAAAAAGTGTTTTATAGAAGGTGTTCTATAGAAGCTGTTCTACAGAAGGTGTTCTATAGAAGGTGTTTTATAGAAGGTGTTTTATAGAATGTGTTCTATAAAAGGTGTTCTATAGAAGGTGTTCTATAAAAGGTGTTTTGTAGGTGTTCAATAGAAGGTGTTCTTTAAAAAGTGTTTTATAGAATTTGTTTTATAGAATGTTTTATAGAAGGTGTTCTATAGAAGCTGTCCTATAGAAAGTGTTCTATAGAAGGTGTTTTATAGAAGGTGTTTTATAGAATGTGTTCCATAGAAGGTGTTTTACAGAAGGTGTTTTATAGAAGGTGTTTCATAGAATGTGTTCTATAGAAGTTCTTTTATAGAAGGTGTTTTATAGAATGTTTTTTATAGAAGGTGTTCTATAGAAGCTGTTCTATAGAAGGTGTTCTATAGAAGGTGATCTACAGAAGGTGTTTTATAGAAGGTGTTTTATAGAATGTGTTTCATAGAAGGTGTTTTATAGAAGGTGTTTTATAGAATGTGCTCCATAGAAGATGTTTTATAGAAGGTGTTTTATAGAAGGTGTTCTATAGAAGCTGTTCTATAGAAGCTGTTCTATAGAAGGTGTTCTATAGAAGGTGTTTTATAGAAGGTGTTTTATAGAATGTGTTCTATAGAAGGTGTTCTATAGAAGGTGTTTTAAAGAAGGAGTTTTATAGAAGGTGTTTTATAGAATGTGTTCTATAGTTGTTTTATAGAAGGTGTTTTATAGAAGGTGTTCTATAGAAGCTGTTCTATAGAAGGTGTTCTATAGAAGGTGTTTTATAGAAGGTGTTCTATAGAAGGTGTTCCATAGAAGGTGTTTTATAGAAGGAGTTTTATAGAAGGTGTTTTATAGAATGTGTTCTATAGGTGTTTTATAGAAGGTGTTTTATAGAAGGTGTTCTATAGAAGCTGTTCTATAGAAGGTGTTCTATAGAAGCTGTTCTATAGAAGGTGTTCTATAGAAGGTGTTTTATAGAAGGTGTTCTATAGAAGGTGTTCTATAGAAGGTGTTTTAAAGAAGGAGTTTTATAGAAGGTGTTTTATAGAATGTGTTCTGTAGAAGGTGTTCTATAGAAGCTGTTCTATAGAAGGTGTTCTGTAGAAGATGTTTCATAGAAGGTGTTTTACAGAATGTGTTCAATAGAAGGTATTCTGTAGAAGGTGTTCAATAGAAGGTGTTCTATAGAAGCTGTTCTATAGAAGGTGTTCTATAGAAGGTGTTCTAAAGAAGGTGTTTTAAAGAAGGAGTTTTATAGAAGGTGTTTTATAGAATGTGTTCTATAGTTGTTTTATAGAAGGTGTTTTATAGAAGGTGTTCTATAGAAGCTGTTCTATAGAAGGTGTTCCATAGAAGGTGTTTTATAGAAGGAGTTTTATAGAAGGTGTTTTATAGAATGTTTTTTATAGAAGGTGTTCTATAGAAGCTGTTCTATAGAAGGTGTTCTATAGAAGGTGTTCTACAGAAGGTGTTTTATAGAAGGTGTTTTATAGAATGTGTTTCATAGAAGGTGTTTTATAGAAGGTGTTTTATAGAATGTGCTCCATAGAAGGTGTTTTATAGAAGGTGTTCTATAGAAGCTGTTCTATAGAAGCTGTTCTATAGAAGGTGTTTTATAGAAGGTGTTTTATAGAATGTGTTCTATAGAATGTTTTAAAGAAGGTGTTTTATAGAAGGTGTTCTATAGAAGCTGTTCTATAGAAGGTGTTCTATAGAAGGTGTTTTATAGAAGGTGTTCTATAGAAGGTGTTCCATAGAAGGTGTTTTATAGAAGGAGTTTTATAGAAGGTGTTTTATAGAATGTGTTCTATAGGTGTTTTATAGAAGGTGTTTTATAGAAGGTGTTCTATAGAAGCTGTTCTATAGAAGGTGTTCTATAGAAGGTGTTTTATAGAAGGTGTTTTATAGAAGGTGTTCTATAGAATGTGTTCTACAGAAGGTGTTCTATAGAAGCTGTTCTATAGAAGGTGTTCTGTAGAAGGTGTTTCATAGAAGGTGTTTTACAGAATGTGTTCTATAGAAGGTATTCTGTAGAAGGTGTTCAATAGAAGGTGTTCTATAGAAGCTGTTCTATAGAAGGTGTTCTATAGAAGGTGTTTTATAGAAGGTGTTCTATAGAAGGTGTTCTATAGAAGGTGTTTTAAAGAAGGAGTTTTATAGAAGGTGTTTTATAGAATGTGTTCTATAGAAGGTGTTCTATAGAAGCTGTTCTATAGAAGGTGTTCTGTAGAAGATGTTTCATAGAAGGTGTTTTACAGAATGTGTTCTATAGAAGGTATTCTGTAGAATGTGTTCAATAGAAGGTGTTCTATAGAAGCTGTTCTATAGAAGGTGTTCTATAGAAGGTGTTTTATAGAAGGTGTTCTATAGAAGGTGTTCTATAGAAGGTGTTTTAAAGAAGGAGTTTTATAGAAGGTGTTTTATAGAATGTGTTCTATAGTTGTTTTATAGAAGGTGTTTTATAGAAGGTGTTCTATAGAAGCTGTTCTATAGAAGGTGTTCTATAGAAGGTGTTTTATAGAAGGTGTTCTATAGAAGGTGTTCCATAGAAGGTGTTTTATAGAAGGAGTTTTATAGAAGGTGTTTTATAGAATGTGTTCTATAGGTGTTTTATAGAAGGTGTTTTATAGAAGGTGTTCTATAGAAGCTGTTCTATAGAAGGTGTTCTATAGAAGGTGTTTTATAGAATGTGTTCTATAGAATGTGTTCTATAGAATGTGTTCTATAGAAGGTGTTCTATAGAAGCTGTTCTATAGAAGGTGTTCTGTAGAAGGTGTTTCATAGAAGGTGTTTTACAGAATGTGTTCTATAGAAGGTATTCTGTAGAAGGTGTTCAATAGAAGGTGTTCTATAGAAGCTGTTCTATAGAAGGTGTTCTACAGAAGGTGTTTTATAGAAGGTGTTCTATAGAAGGTGTTCTATAGAAGGTGTTTTAAAGAAGGAGTTTTATAGAAGGTGTTTTATAGAATGTGTTCTGTAGAAGGTGTTCTATAGAAGCTGTTCTATAGAAGGTGTTCTGTAGAAGATGTTTCATAGAAGGTGTTTTACAGAATGTGTTCTATAGAAGGTATTCTGTAGAAGGTGTTCAATAGAAGGTGTTCTATAGAAGCTGTTCTATAGAAGGTGTTCTAAAGAAGGTGTTTTATAGAAGGTGTTCTATAGAAGGTGTTCTATAGAAGGTGTTTTAAAGAAGGAGTTTTATAGAAGGTGTTTTATAGAATGTGTTCTATAGTTGTTTTATAGAAGGTGTTTCATAGAAGGTGTTCTATAGAAGCTGTTCTATAGAAGGTGTTCCATAGAAGGTGTTTTATAGAAGGAGTTTTATAGAAGGTGTTTTATAGAATGTGTTCTATAGGTGTTTTATAGAAGGTGTTTTATAGAAGGTGTTCTATAGAAGGTGTTCTATAGAAGGTGTTCTATAGGTGTTTTATAGAAGGTGTTTTATAGAAGGTGTTTTATAGAAGGTGTTCTATAAAAAGTGTTTTATAGAATGTGTTCTATAGAAGGTGTTTTACAGAATGTTTTCTATAGAAGGTGTTTTATAGAAGGTGTTCTATAGAAGGTGTTCTATAAAAGGTGTTCTGTAGAAGGTGTTCAATAGAAGGTGTTCTTTAAAAAGTGTTTTATATAATTTGTTTTATAGAATGTTTTAGAGAAGGTGTTCTATAGAAGCTGTCCTATAGAAAGTGTTCTATAGAAGGTGTTTTATAGAAGGTGTTTTATAGAATGTGTTTCATAGAAGGTGTTTCACAGAATGTGTTCTATAGAAGTTGTTTTATAGAAGGTGTTTTATAGAAGGTGTTTTATAGAATGTGTTCTATAGTTGTTTTATAGAAGGTGTTTTATAGAAGGTGTTCTATAGAAGCTGTTCTATAGAAGGTGTTCTATAGAAGGTGTTTTATAGAAGGTGTTCTATAGAAGGTGTTCCATAGAAGGTGTTTTATAGAAGGAGTTTTATAGAAGGTGTTTTATAGAATGTGTTCTATAGGTGTTTTATAGAAGGTGTTTTATAGAAGGTGTTCTATAGAAGCTGTTCTATAGAAGGTGTTCTATAGAAGGTGTTTTATAGAAGGTGTTTTATAGAAGGTGTTCTATAGAATGTGTTCTATAGAAGGTGTTCTATAGAAGCTGTTCTATAGAAGGTGTTCTATAGAAGCTGTTCTATAGAAGGTGTTCTACAGAAGGTGTTTTATAGAAGGTGTTCTATAGAAGGTGTTCTATAGAAGGTGTTTTAAAGAAGGAGTTTTATAGAAGGTGTTTTATAGAATGTGTTCTGTAGAAGGTGTTCTATAGAAGCTGTTCTATAGAAGGTGTTCTGTCGACGCTGTTCTATAGAAGGTGTTCTATAGAAGGTGTTTTATAGAAGGTGTTTTATAGAAGGTGTTTTATAGAATGTGTTTCATAGAAGGTGTTTTATAGAAGGTGTTTTATAGAATGTGCTCCATAGAAGGTGTTTTATAGAAGGTGATCTATAGAAGCTGTTCTATAGAAGCTGTTCTATAGAAGGTGTTCTATAGAAGGTGTTTTATAGAAGGTGTTTTATAGAATGTGTTCTATAGTTGTTTTATAGAAGGTGTTTTATAGAAGGTGTTCTATAGAAGCTGTTCTATAGAAGGTGTTCTATAGAAGGTGTTTTATAGAAGGTGTTCTATAGAAGGTGTTCCATAGAAGGTGTTTTATAGAAGGAGTTTTATAGAAGGTGTTTTATAGAATGTGTTCTATAGGTGTTTCATAGAAGGTGTTTTACAGAATGTGTTCTATAGAAGGTATTCTGTAGAAGGTGTTCAATAGAAGGTGTTCTATAGAAGCTGTTCCATAGAAGGTGTTCCATAGAAGGTGTTTTATAGAAGGAGTTTTATAGAAGGTGTTTTATAGAATGTGTTCTATAGGTGTTTTATAGAAGGTGTTTTATAGAAGGTGTTCTATAGAAGGTGTTCTATAGAAGGTGTTCTATAGAAGGTGTTTTATAGAAGGTGTTTTATAGAAGGTGTATTATAGAAGGTGTTTTACAGAAGGTGTATTATAAAAGGTGTTTTACAGAATGTTTTCTATAGAAGGTGTTTTATAGAAGGTGTTCTATAGAAGGTGTTCTATAAAAGGTGTTCTGTAGAAGGTGTTCAATAGAAGGTGTTCTTTAAAAAGTGTTTTATAGAATTTGTTTTATAGAATGATTTAGAGAAGGTGTTCTATAGAAGCTGTCCTATAGAAAGTGTTCTATAGAAGGTGTTTTATAGAAGGTGTTTTATAGAATGTGTTCCATAGAAGGTGTTTTACAGAAGGTGTTTCATAGAAGGTGTTTCACAGAATGTGTTCTATAGAAGTTGTTTTATAGAAGGTGTTTTATAGAATTTTTTTTTTTGAAGGTGTTCTATAGAAGCTGTTCTATAGAAGGTGTTCTATAGAAGGTGTTCTACAGAAGGTGTTTTATAGAAGGTGTTTTATAGAATGTGTTTCATAGAAGGTGTTTTATAGAAGGTGTTTTATAGAATGTGCTCCATAGAAGGTGTTTTATAGAAGGTGTTCTATAGAAGCTGTTCTATAGAAGCTGTTCTATAGAAGGTGTTCTATAGAAGGTGTTTTATAGAAGGTGTTTTATAGAATGTGTTCTATAGTTGTTTTATAGAAGGTGTTTTATAGAAGGTGTTCTATAGAAGCTGTTCTATAGAAGGTGTTCTATAGAAGGTGTTTTATAGAAGGTGTTCTATAGAAGGTGTTCCATAGAAGGTGTTTTATAGAAGGAGTTTTATAGAAGGTGTTTTATAGAATGTGTTCTATAGGTGTTTTATAGAAGGTGTTTTATAGAAGGTGTTCTATAGAAGCTGTTCTATAGAAGGTGTTCTATAGAAGGTGTTTTATAGAAGGTGTTTTATAGAAGGTGTTCTATAGAATGTGTTCTATAGAAGGTGTTCTATAGAAGCTGTTCTATAGAAGGTGTTCTGTAGAAGGTGTTTCATAGAAGGTGTTTTACAGAATGTGTTCTATAGAAGGTATTCTGTAGAAGGTGTTCAATAGAAGGTGTTCTATAGAAGCTGTTCTATAGAAGGTGTTCTACAGAAGGTGTTTTATAGAAGGTGTTCTATAGAAGGTGTTCTATAGAAGGTGTTTTAAAGAAGGAGTTTTATAGAAGGTGTTTTATAGAATGTGTTCTGTAGAAGGTGTTCTATAGAAGCTGTTCTATAGAAGGTGTTCTGTAGAAGCTGTTCTATAGAAGGTGTTCTATAGAAGGTCTTTTACAGAAGGTGTTTTATAGAAGGTGTTTTATAGAAGGTGTTTTATAGAATGTGTTTCATAGAAGGTGTTTTATAGAAGGTGTTTTATAGAATGTGCTCCATAGAAGTTGTTTTATAGAAGGTGTTCTATAGAAGCTGTTCTATAGAAGCTGTTCTATAGAAGGTGTTCTATAGAAGGTGTTTTATAGAAGGTGTTTTATAGAATGTGTTCTACAGTTGTTTTATAGAAGGTGTTTTATAGAAGGTGTTCTATAGAAGCTGTTCTATAGAAGGTGTTCTATAGAAGGTGTTTTATAGAAGGTGTTCTATAGAAGGTGTTCTATAGAAGGTGTTTTGAAGAAGGAGTTTTATAGAAGGTGTTTTATAGAATGTGTTCTATAGTTGTTTTATAGAAGGTGTTTTATAGAAGGTGTTCTATAGAAGCTGTTCTATAGAAGGTGTTCTATAGAAGGTGTTTTATAGAAGGTGTTCTATAGAAGGTGTTCCATAGAAGGTGTTTTATAGAAGGAGTTTTATAGAAGGTGTTTTATAGAATGTGTTCTATAGGTGTTTTATAGAAGGTGTTTTATAGAAGGTGTTCTATAGAAGCTGTTCTATAGAAGGTGTTCTATAGAAGGTGTTTTATAGAAGGTGTTTTATAGAAGGTGTTCTATAGAATGTGTTCTATAGAAGGTGTTCTATAGAAGCTGTTCTGAAGAAGGTGTTCTGTAGAAGGTGTTTTATAGAAGGTGTTTTATAGAAGGTGTTTTATAGAATGTGTTTCATAGAAGGTGTTTTATAGAATGTGTTTCATAGAAGGTGTTTTATAGAAGGTGTTATATAGAATGTGCTCCATAGAAGGTGTTTTATAGAAGGTGTTCTATAGAAGCTGTTCTATAGAAGCTGTTCTGTCGACGCTGTTCTATAGAAGGTGTTCTATAGAAGGTGTTCTATAGAAGGTGTTTTGAAGAAGGAGTTTTATAGAAGGTGTTTTATAGAATGTGTTCTATAGTTGTTTTATAGAAGGTGTTTTATAGAAGGTGTTCTATAGAAGCTGTTCTATAGAAGGTGTTCTATAGAAGGTGTTTTATAGAAGGTGTTCTATAGAAGGTGTTCCATAGAAGGTGTTTTATAGAAGGAGTTTTATAGAAGGTGTTTTATAGAATGTGTTCTATAGGTGTTTTATAGAAGGTGTTTTATAGAAGGTGTTCTATAGAAGCTGTTCTATAGAAGGTGTTCTATAGAAGGTGTTTTATAGAAGGTGTTTTATAGAAGGTGTTCTATAGAATGTGTTCTATAGAAGGTGTTCTATAGAAGCTGTTCTGAAGAAGGTGTTCTGTAGAAGGTGTTTTATAGAAGGTGTTTTATAGAAGGTGTTTTATAGAATGTGTTTCATAGAAGGTGTTTTATAGAATGTGTTTCATAGAAGGTGTTTTATAGAAGGTGTTTTATAGAATGTGCTCCGTAGAAGGTGTTTTATAGAAGGTGTTCTATAGAAGCTGTTCTATAGAAGCTGTTCTGTCGACGCTGTTCTATAGAAGGTGTTCTATAGAAGGTGTTTTATAGAAGGTGTTTTATAGAAGGTGTTTTATAGAATGTGTTTCATAGAAGGTGTTTTATAGAAGGTGTTTTATAGAATGTGCTCCATAGAAGGTGTTTTATAGAAGGTGTTCTATAGAAGCTGTTCTATAGAAGCTGTTCTATAGAAGGTGTTCTATAGAAGGTGTTTTATAGAAGGTGTTTTATAGAATGTGTTCTACAGTTGTTTTATAGAAGGTGTTTTATAGAAGGTGTTCTATAGAAGCTGTTCTATAGAAGGTGTTCTAAAGAAGGTGTTTTATAGAAGGTGTTCTATAGAAGGTGTTCTATAGAAGGTGTTTTAAAGAAGGAGTTTTATAGAAGGTGTTTTATAGAATGTGTTCTATAGTTGTTTTATAGAAGGTGTTTCATAGAAGGTGTTCTATAGAAGCTGTTCTATAGAAGGTGTTCCATAGAAGGTGTTTTATAGAAGGAGTTTTATAGAAGGTGTTTTATAGAATGTGTTCTATAGGTGTTTTATAGAAGGTGTTTTATAGAAGGTGTTCTATAGAAGGTGTTCTATAGAAGGTGTTCTATAGGTGTTTTATAGAAGGTGTTTTATAGAAGGTGTTTTATAGAAGGTGTTCTATAAAAAGTGTTTTATAGAATGTGTTCTATAGAAGGTGTTTTACAGAATGTTTTCTATAGAAGGTGTTTTATAGAAGGTGTTCTATAGAAGGTGTTCTATAAAAGGTGTTCTGTAGAAGGTGTTCAATAGAAGGTGTTCTTTAAAAAGTGTTTTATATAATTTGTTTTATAGAATGTTTTAGAGAAGGTGTTCTATAGAAGCTGTCCTATAGAAAGTGTTCTATAGAAGGTGTTTTATAGAAGGTGTTTTATAGAATGTGTTTCATAGAAGGTGTTTCACAGAATGTGTTCTATAGAAGTTGTTTTATAGAAGGTGTTTTATAGAAGGTGTTTTATAGAATGTGTTCTATAGTTGTTTTATAGAAGGTGTTTTATAGAAGGTGTTCTATAGAAGCTGTTCTATAGAAGGTGTTCTATAGAAGGTGTTTTATAGAAGGTGTTCTATAGAAGGTGTTCCATAGAAGGTGTTTTATAGAAGGAGTTTTATAGAAGGTGTTTTATAGAATGTGTTCTATAGGTGTTTTATAGAAGGTGTTTTATAGAAGGTGTTCTATAGAAGCTGTTCTATAGAAGGTGTTCTATAGAAGGTGTTTTATAGAAGGTGTTTTATAGAAGGTGTTCTATAGAATGTGTTCTATAGAAGGTGTTCTATAGAAGCTGTTCTATAGAAGGTGTTCTATAGAAGCTGTTCTATAGAAGGTGTTCTACAGAAGGTGTTTTATAGAAGGTGTTCTATAGAAGGTGTTCTATAGAAGGTGTTTTAAAGAAGGAGTTTTATAGAAGGTGTTTTATAGAATGTGTTCTGTAGAAGGTGTTCTATAGAAGCTGTTCTATAGAAGGTGTTCTGTCGACGCTGTTCTATAGAAGGTGTTCTATAGAAGGTGTTTTATAGAAGGTGTTTTATAGAAGGTGTTTTATAGAATGTGTTTCATAGAAGGTGTTTTATAGAAGGTGTTTTATAGAATGTGCTCCATAGAAGGTGTTTTATAGAAGGTGATCTATAGAAGCTGTTCTATAGAAGCTGTTCTATAGAAGGTGTTCTATAGAAGGTGTTTTATAGAAGGTGTTTTATAGAATGTGTTCTATAGTTGTTTTATAGAAGGTGTTTTATAGAAGGTGTTCTATAGAAGCTGTTCTATAGAAGGTGTTCTATAGAAGGTGTTTTATAGAAGGTGTTCTATAGAAGGTGTTCCATAGAAGGTGTTTTATAGAAGGAGTTTTATAGAAGGTGTTTTATAGAATGTGTTCTATAGGTGTTTCATAGAAGGTGTTTTACAGAATGTGTTCTATAGAAGGTATTCTGTAGAAGGTGTTCAATAGAAGGTGTTCTATAGAAGCTGTTCCATAGAAGGTGTTCCATAGAAGGTGTTTTATAGAAGGAGTTTTATAGAAGGTGTTTTATAGAATGTGTTCTATAGGTGTTTTATAGAAGGTGTTTTATAGAAGGTGTTCTATAGAAGGTGTTCTATAGAAGGTGTTCTATAGAAGGTGTTTTATAGAAGGTGTTTTATAGAAGGTGTTTTATAGAAGGTGTATTATAGAAGGTGTTTTACAGAAGGTGTATTATAAAAGGTGTTTTACAGAATGTTTTCTATAGAAGGTGTTTTATAGAAGGTGTTCTATAGAAGGTGTTCTATAAAAGGTGTTCTGTAGAAGGTGTTCAATAGAAGGTGTTCTTTAAAAAGTGTTTTATAGAATTTGTTTTATAGAATGATTTAGAGAAGGTGTTCTATAGAAGCTGTCCTATAGAAAGTGTTCTATAGAAGGTGTTTTATAGAAGGTGTTTTATAGAATGTGTTCCATAGAAGGTGTTTTACAGAAGGTGTTTCATAGAAGGTGTTTCACAGAATGTGTTCTATAGAAGTTGTTTTATAGAAGGTGTTTTATAGAATTTTTTTTTTTGAAGGTGTTCTATAGAAGCTGTTCTATAGAAGGTGTTCTATAGAAGGTGTTCTACAGAAGGTGTTTTATAGAAGGTGTTTTATAGAATGTGTTTCATAGAAGGTGTTTTATAGAAGGTGTTTTATAGAATGTGCTCCATAGAAGGTGTTTTATAGAAGGTGTTCTATAGAAGCTGTTCTATAGAAGCTGTTCTATAGAAGGTGTTCTATAGAAGGTGTTTTATAGAAGGTGTTTTATAGAATGTGTTCTATAGTTGTTTTATAGAAGGTGTTTTATAGAAGGTGTTCTATAGAAGCTGTTCTATAGAAGGTGTTCTATAGAAGGTGTTTTATAGAAGGTGTTCTATAGAAGGTGTTCCATAGAAGGTGTTTTATAGAAGGAGTTTTATAGAAGGTGTTTTATAGAATGTGTTCTATAGGTGTTTTATAGAAGGTGTTTTATAGAAGGTGTTCTATAGAAGCTGTTCTATAGAAGGTGTTCTATAGAAGGTGTTTTATAGAAGGTGTTTTATAGAAGGTGTTCTATAGAATGTGTTCTATAGAAGGTGTTCTATAGAAGCTGTTCTATAGAAGGTGTTCTATAGAAGGTGTTTTGAAGAAGGAGTTTTATAGAAGGTGTTTTATAGAATGTGTTCTATAGTTGTTTTATAGAAGGTGTTTTATAGAAGGTGTTCTATAGAAGCTGTTCTATAGAAGGTGTTCTATAGAAGGTGTTTTATAGAAGGTGTTCTATAGAAGGTGTTCCATAGAAGGTGTTTTATAGAAGGAGTTTTATAGAAGGTGTTTTATAGAATGTGTTCTATAGGTGTTTTATAGAAGGTGTTTTATAGAAGGTGTTCTATAGAAGCTGTTCTATAGAAGGTGTTCTATAGAAGGTGTTTTATAGAAGGTGTTTTATAGAAGGTGTTCTATAGAATGTGTTCTATAGAAGGTGTTCTATAGAAGCTGTTCTGAAGAAGGTGTTCTGTAGAAGGTGTTTTATAGAAGGTGTTTTATAGAAGGTGTTTTATAGAATGTGTTTCATAGAAGGTGTTTTATAGAATGTGTTTCATAGAAGGTGTTTTATAGAAGGTGTTTTATAGAATGTGCTCCATAGAAGGTGTTTTATAGAAGGTGTTCTATAGAAGCTGTTCTATAGAAGCTGTTCTGTCGACGCTGTTCTATAGAAGGTGTTCTATAGAAGGTGTTCTATAGAAGGTGTTTTGAAGAAGGAGTTTTATAGAAGGTGTTTTATAGAATGTGTTCTATAGTTGTTTTATAGAAGGTGTTTTATAGAAGGTGTTCTATAGAAGCTGTTCTATAGAAGGTGTTCTATAGAAGGTGTTTTATAGAAGGTGTTCTATAGAAGGTGTTCCATAGAAGGTGTTTTATAGAAGGAGTTTTATAGAAGGTGTTTTATAGAATGTGTTCTATAGGTGTTTTATAGAAGGTGTTTTATAGAAGGTGTTCTATAGAAGCTGTTCTATAGAAGGTGTTCTATAGAAGGTGTTTTATAGAAGGTGTTTTATAGAAGGTGTTCTATAGAATGTGTTCTATAGAAGGTGTTCTATAGAAGCTGTTCTGAAGAAGGTGTTCTGTAGAAGGTGTTTTATAGAAGGTGTTTTATAGAAGGTGTTTTATAGAATGTGTTTCATAGAAGGTGTTTTATAGAATGTGTTTCATAGAAGGTGTTTTATAGAAGGTGTTTTATAGAATGTGCTCCATAGAAGGTGTTTTATAGAAGGTGTTCTATAGAAGCTGTTCTATAGAAGCTGTTCTGTCGACGCTGTTCTATAGAAGGTGTTCTATAGAAGGTGTTTTATAGAAGGTGTTTTATAGAAGGTGTTTTATAGAATGTGTTTCATAGAAGGTGTTTTATAGAAGGTGTTTTATAGAATGTGCTCCATAGAAGGTGTTTTATAGAAGGTGTTCTATAGAAGCTGTTCTATAGAAGCTGTTCTATAGAAGGTGTTCTATAGAAGGTGTTTTATAGAAGGTGTTTTATAGAATGTGTTCTATAGTTGTTTTATAGAAGGTGTTTTATAGAAGGTGTTCTATAGAAGCTGTTCTATAGAAGGTGTTCTATAGAAGGTGTTTTATAGAAGGTGTTCTATAGAAGGTGTTCCATAGAAGGTGTTTTATAGAAGGAGTTTTATAGAAGGTGTTTTATAGAATGTGTTCTATAGGTGTTTCATAGAAGGTGTTTTACAGAATGTGTTCTATAGAAGGTATTCTGTAGAAGGTGTTCAATAGAAGGTGTTCTATAGAAGGTGTTCTATAGAAGGTGTTTTATAGAAGGTGTTTTATAGAAGGTGTTTTATAGAATGTGTTTCATAGAAGGTGTTTTATAGAAGGTGTTTTATAGAATGTGCTCCATAGAAGGTGTTTTATAGAAGGTGTTCTATAGAAGCTGTTCTATAGAAGCTGTTCTATAGAAGGTGTTCTATAGAAGGTGTTTTAAAGAAGGTGTTTTATAGAATGTGTTCTATAGTTGTTTTATAGAAGGTGTTTTATAGAAGGTGTTCTATAGAAGCTGTTCTATAGAAGGTGTTCTATAGAAGGTGTTTTATAGAAGGTGTTCTATAGAAGGTGTTCCATAGAAGGTGTTTTATAGAAGGAGTTTTATAGAAGGTGTTTTATAGAATGTGTTCTATAGGTGTTTCATAGAAGGTGTTTTACAGAATGTGTTCTATAGAAGGTATTCTGTAGAAGGTGTTCAATAGAAGGTGTTCTATAGAAGCTGTTCTATAGAAGGTGTTCCATAGAAGGTGTTTTATAGAAGGAGTTTTATAGAAGGTGTTTTATAGAATGTGTTCTATAGGTGTTTTATAGAAGGTGTTTTATAGAAGGTGTTCTATAGAAGGTGTTCTATAGAAGGTGTTCTATAGAAGGTGTTTTATAGAAGGTGTTTTATAGAAGGTGTTTTATAGAAGGTGTATTATAGAAGGTGTTTTACAGAAGGTGTATTATAGAAGGTGTTTTACAGAATGTTTTCTATAGAAGGTGTTTTATAGAAGGTGTTCTATAGAAGGTGTTCTATAAAAGGTGTTCTGTAGAAGGTGTTCAATAGAAGGTGTTCTTTAAAAAGTGTTTTATAGAATTTGTTTTATAGAATGATTTAGAGAAGGTGTTCTATAGAAGCTGTCCTATAGAAAGTGTTCTATAGAAGGTGTTTTATAGAAGGTGTTTTATAGAATGTGTTCCATAGAAGGTGTTTTACAGAAGGTGTTTCATAGAAGGTGTTTCACAGAATGTGTTCTATAGAAGTTGTTTTATAGAAGGTGTTTTATAGAATGTTTTTTATAGAAGGTGTTCTATAGAAGCTGTTCTATAGAAGGTGTTCTATAGAAGGTGTTCTACAGAAGGTGTTTTATAGAAGGTGTTTTATAGAATGTGTTTCATAGAAGGTGTTTTATAGAAGGTGTTTTATAGAATGTGCTCCATAGAAGGTGTTTTATAGAAGGTGTTCTATAGAAGCTGTTCTATAGAAGCTGTTCTATAGAAGGTGTTCTATAGAAGGTGTTTTATAGAATGTGTTCTATAGTTGTTTTATAGAAGGTGTTTTATAGAAGGTGTTCTATAGAAGCTGTTCTATAGAAGGTGTTCTATAGAAGGTGTTTTATAGAAGGTGTTCTATAGAAGGTGTTCCATAGAAGGTGTTTTATAGAAGGAGTTTTATAGAAGGTGTTTTATAGAATGTGTTCTATAGGTGTTTTATAGAAGGTGTTTTATAGAAGGTGTTCTATAGAAGCTGTTCTATAGAAGGTGTTCTATAGAAGGTGTTTTATAGAAGGTGTTTTATAGAAGGTGTTCTATAGAATGTGTTCTATAGAAGGTGTTCTATAGAAGCTGTTCTATAGAAGGTGTTCTGTAGAAGGTGTTTCATAGAAGGTGTTTTACAGAATGTGTTCTATAGAAGGTATTCTGTAGAAGGTGTTCAATAGAAGGTGTTCTATAGAAGCTGTTCTATAGAAGGTGTTCTACAGAAGGTGTTTTATAGAAGGTGTTCTATAGAAGGTGTTCTATAGAAGGTGTTTTAAAGAAGGAGTTTTATAGAAGGTGTTTTATAGAATGTGTTCTGTAGAAGGTGTTCTATAGAAGCTGTTCTATAGAAGGTGTTCTGTAGAAGCTGTTCTATAGAAGGTGTTCTATAGAAGGTCTTTTACAGAAGGTGTTTTATAGAAGGTGTTTTATAGAATGTGTTTCATAGAAGGTGTTTTATAGAAGGTGTTTTATAGAATGTGCTCCATAGAAGTTGTTTTATAGAAGGTGTTCTATAGAAGCTGTTCTATAGAAGCTGTTCTATAGAAGGTGTTCTATAGAAGGTGTTTTATAGAAGGTGTTTTATAGAATGTGTTCTACAGTTGTTTTATAGAAGGTGTTTTATAGAAGGTGTTCTATAGAAGCTGTTCTATAGAAGGTGTTCTATAGAAGGTGTTCTATAGAAGGTGTTTTAAAGAAGGAGTTTTATAGAAGGTGTTTTATAGAATGTGTTCTATAGTTGTTTTATAGAAGGTGTTTTATAGAAGGTGTTCTATAGAAGCTGTTCTATAGAAGGTGTTCTATAGAAGGTGTTTTATAGAAGGTGTTCTATAGAAGGTGTTCCATAGAAGGTGTTTTATAGAAGGAGTTTTATAGAAGGTGTTTTATAGAATGTGTTCTATAGGTGTTTTATAGAAGGTGTTTTATAGAAGGTGTTCTATAGAAGCTGTTCTATAGAAGGTGTTCTATAGAAGGTGTTTTATAGAAGGTGTTTTATAGAAGGTGTTCTATAGAATGTGTTCTATAGAAGGTGTTCTATAGAAGCTGTTCTGAAGAAGGTGTTCTGTAGAAGGTGTTTCATAGAAGGTGTTTTACAGAATGTGTTCTATAGAAGGTATTCTGTAGAAGGTGTTCAATAGAAGGTGTTCTATAGAAGGTGTTCTATAGAAGGTGTTTTATAGAAGGTGTTTTATAGAAGGTGTTTTATAGAAGGTGTTCTATAGAATGTGTTCTATAGAAGGTGTTTTACAGAAGGTGTTTTATAGAAGGTGTTTTACAGAATGTTTTCTATAGAAGGTGTTTTGTAGAAGGTATTTTATAGAAGGTGTTCTATAGAAGCTTTTCTATAGAAGGTGTTTTATAGAAGGTGTTCTACAAAAAGTGTTTTATAGAAGGTGTTCTATAGAAGGTGTTTTATAGAAGGTGTTTTATAGAATGTCTTCTATAGAAGGTGTTCTTTAAAAGGTGTTCTATAGAAGGTGTTCTATAGAAGGTGTTCTTTATAAGGTGTTTTATAGAAGGCGTTCTATAGAAGGTGTTTTATAGGTGTTCTATAAAAGGTGTTTTATAGAAGGTGTTCTATAGAAGGTGTTCCTTCTGAAATGATACTGCAGGAGGTTTCATCGGAGGATGATGATCAGGATGTTAAGGAGAATAAAAGTGAATCAAAACGATCTCACTGATTGGCACAAACCTCTTTCTCCTTGTTTGTTTTTGATAACAATAAATTATTTGTAAAACTAAGTTCCAATAAAAGTTTCTGTAATAAATGATATAAACACAGCATGAGCTTCTTCAGACAGAATAGTTCAGCAGCTACTCCTGCAGCCGCTGCTTCTATCTGATGATGAATATTTTATTGTTTTCAAAGCACTGTTCAAAAATCAAGCCATAAATGAATATCCATAGTCGGCAACCGCTGCATTGTGTTGTCTGCCAATTCACTGAGTGTCTCCAATAAAGACTTTTATATGAAAATCAGGGAGCCCGGGATGAAAGCAGGAACGCAACAATATCCTGCAAACCCTGTCCTTTGTCTTGGAGGGATTACTCCATTAGGGAAATTTATGGAAATGCAACCAATTTGACTTTGTTGAACTTTCATTTATGGAGCAATATGGCTTTAAAAAGCTCCACTAAAGTATGTGATCTATTTAGAATTAAGATAAGCTGAGAACTTATGCATTTGGTTGGGTCATTTTGTGTTCATACAAGTTAGCAAACCTTTGGACAGGGTCACCAATCAGATGCAGCCCTACAGCACAGGAGACCAACACACTCACATGCAAAACTACACTTATAATTCTATTCTATTTTAACTATTTTATTGGCATAAATAAAAGATCTCATGCTGCTTCTATTGCTTCTATTCTATTGTGTTCTGTTCAATTCTATTCTATTCTATTCTATTCTATTCTATTCTATTCTATTCTATTCTGTTCTGTTCTATGCTGTTCAGTTCATTCTATTCTATTCTTTTCTATTCAATTCTATTCTATGCAATTATATAGATTTTATTCTATTCTGTTCTGTTCTATTCTATGCAATTCTATTCAGTTCAGTTCAGTTCATTCTATTCTATTCTATTCTATTCTATTCAGTTCAGTTCAGTTCAGTTCTATTCAACTCTATTCTATTCTGTTGTGTTCTATTCTATTCTATTCTATTCTATTCTATGCAATTCAATTCAATTCAATTCAATTCAATTCAATTCAATTCAATTCAATTCAATTCAATTCAATTCAATTCAATTCAATTCAATTTTATTTATGTAGCACCAAATCACAACACAGGTTATTTCATGGCACTTAACACATTAAAGTCTTTACAGCAAGACTTTACAATATTATACAGAGAAACCAACAATTCAACAATTCAATAATTCAATAATTCAACAATTCAACAATTCATCAATTCAACAATTCAACAATTCATCAATTCATCAGTTCAACAATTCATCAATTCAACAATTCAGCAATTCAATAATTCATCAATTCAACAATTCAACAATTCATCGAACAACACCACTACATCAGTTTATTTATTAACAACGTCAGTTTATTTATTAACACACGACATATGTTTATTTATTAACTCCACAACATCCGTTTATTTATTAACAATGTCAATTTATTTATTAACAACGTCAGTTTATTTATTAACATGCAACATATGTTTATTTATTAACTCCACTACATCAGTTTATTTATCAACACTTCAACATCACTTTATTTATTAACAACATCACTTTATTTATTAACAACATCACTTTATTTATTAAAACCATCAGAGACGTATGGAGCATATTGATCTTCATCATTATAAACGAGTTGCATCGGGAGCTTTAAGTTGTTTCTTGAATCCTGAGTTCCTTTCATGGAGACAACCCACACAGATATAGTTGCTAAAAAGCTCCCAAAAGAGTAGTAAGTTAGTGTGTTAGTAAGTTTAGTAATTCAGTAAGTTAGTGAGTTATTGAGTTCGTAAGTTTGCAAGTACGTAAGTTAGTAAGGTAGTCATTTAGTCAGTTAGTAAGTCAGTGAGTTAATACGACAATAAGTTAGTAAGTTAGTGAGTTAGTGAGCTCGTGAATTAGTGAGTTAGTAATTTAGTAAATTATTGAGTTATTTGAGTTCGTAAATTAGAAATTTAATGAGTTAGTGAGTTAGTAAGTTGGACAGTTAGCGACTTAGTAAGTTTAGGAAGTTTTTGAGTTAGTGAATTAGGGAGGAACCTGGGCCTCCAGCACCACTGTGAGGAACCTTGGAGTCATCTTTGATGAGGATTTGTCCTTTAGCCACCATATAAAGCAAATCTCCAGAACTGCCTTGTTTCATCTACGTAATATTAATAAAATCAGGAAAATCCTTCCTCAGCGTGACGCAGAAAAACTCATTCATGTATTTATTACTTCTAGACTAGATTATTGTAATTCCTTGTTGTTAGGATGTCCAAATTACTCATTAAAAACCTGCAGCTGATCCAAAATGCTGCAGCAAGAGTACTGATGGGATTTATCAAGAGAGATCATATTTCTCCAGTTTTAGCTTCTCTTCACTGACTTCCTGTTAAATCAAGAATAGAATTTAAAATTATCTTGATGTCTTACAAAGCTCTACATGACCAGGCTCCATCATATCTTAGAGATCTTATAGAACTATATAATCCTAGCAGAGCACTTCTCTCTCAGTACGCTGGTCTACTTGTGGTTCCTAGAGTTTCCAGAAGTAGAATGGGAGGTGGAGCTTCAGTTTTCAGGCTCCTCCCCTGTGGAACCAGCTCCCAGTTTGTGTTGGAGGGGCAGAAACCCTCTCTAGCTTTAAGATTAGACTCAAAACGTTCCTTCTTGATAAAGCCTATAGTTAGGGTTGGCTCAGGTAGACCTGAACCAACCCTTAGTTATGCTGTTATAAGCCGAGGCTGCTGGAGGACCTCGTTACATGCTGATCTTCTTTTCTTTCCTCCTACTCTTTAACTGACTCATACCTCACCATCTTTTTCTCTCTCATAGTTTCTTCTTCTTATCTGTTGTCTCCATTCAGTTCCTTTGCTCGTATAGTTTCTGTTCTTTCTTTTCCAGATGTCCCGTCATGGAGCTGCATGTCTCTGCTCTGTGATTGTCGTCTCCACCAACAGTTCTTCTCTTCTATCTCTATGCTGTCCTTTTCTCTCTCTGCTCTCCTCTCACCCCAACCGGTCGAGGCAGATGGCCGCCCACCTCTGAGCCTGGTTCTGTTAACAGATGCTCCGCCCACCTCTGTGCCTGGTTCTGTTAACAGATGCTCCGCCCACCTCTGTGCCTGGTTCTGTTAACAGATGCCCCGCCCACCTCTGAGCCTGGTTCTGTTAACAGATGCTCCGCCCACCTCTGATCCTGGTTCTGTTAACAGATGCTCCGCCCACCTCTGAGCCTGGTTCTGTTGGAGGTTTTTCTCCCTTAAAGAGGAGTTTTTTTTCCCCCTCCTAGCTTATGTGGGAATTGTTGAATTGTTGAATTGTTAAATTGTTGAATTGTTGGTTTCTCTGTATAATTTTGAAAGTTCAACTGTTACAGTCCTTAGGACTTTGATGTGTTAAGTGCCATGAAATAACCTGTGTGGTGATTTGGCGCTATATAAATAAAATTGAATTGAATTGAAAGTATATGGAAATATAAGTGATTCAATAAAAGTATAAAAAAATATGATTCAATCGAAGTATATAAAATATAAGCGATTAAACAGAAGTATATAAAATATGTAATTCAATAGAATTATATAAAATATGTGATTCAATAAAAGCATAAAAAACATGATTCAGTAGAAGTATATGCAAATAGAAGTAATTCAGTAGAATTATATAAATATATGTGATTGAATAAAGGTATATATGATTCAATAAGGGTATATGAAAATATTATTCAACAGAAGTATATAAAATATAACCGGTTAAACAGAAGTATAGAAAAATATGTGATTCAATAGACTTATATAAAAATATGTGATTTAATAGAAGTATATACAAATAAAAGTGATTAAACAGAAGTATATAAAAATATGTGATTCAGTAGAAGTGTATACAAATATAATTGAAGTTAAGACATGTAACAACACCCGTTTATTTTTGGACATTGTCCTCAGGCTTTCTGAAACAAACATCACTGAACACATTCACAAATACAGGAAACAACATTTGTATTAAGAATCCTCCTCCACCTCCCCCCGCCCCCCTCCCACACACACCACCCCACCACAACTAGCCAGCAGTGAGGGAAGGCGGAGGGCAGATCTCTAAAACCTCTCTGCCCCTCCTCCATACAACAACCAGACCCACCCAGCAGACCCCCCACCCCCCTCATGTCCAGCCCCCCCAGCAGGGTGTTTATCCTGCCACCTATTTGATCAGTAAATAAATAATGGACACATAAAGTGGCGTGTGGAGCGGGAGCTGAGATTGGATAACAGTCGGGGAGGCGTGGTGAACTCTGAAATATTAATGATGCTGATTACTTTCTGCTGCGGTGACACGGGCTTCCTGAAATGCTTCATGACAGACACGGGGTGTTTGTGATGAGCTGCAGAACATCAGAGATCTGAGGACACATCGGAGACATGAGAGCAAACATATTAACATAAGAACAACAGGAATGTGGATGGGTGGGGGTGAGAAGGGAGGGGGTCAATTTCAACTGATCTCAGGACATATTTATTGATTAAAAAACAATTCTTAGAAATTATTCATCAGTAAATACATTCTGGAGGAACATTTGCTCGTCATACGTCAATAAAAATCCCACTGAGGAATCAAGGATTTTATTTATTAAAATGATAAAACATAAAACTATGGAATCCAAACAGAACAATGAAGAGAGAGAAAAGTTGATCTTTCTCCCAGCATCCTCTGTTGGTCCTGATGACAGCTGTCAGTCTGCTGTCAGTCTGCTGTCAGTCTGTTCAGCAGCTCCATGAGCGCCTCAACTGGATGCTTCCAGTTCTCAGGTGAGTCTCAGGTGACCTACTGGAGCTTCTTCTGCTTAGTGAGACCATCAATCATGTCACAGCGGTCCATCAGTACTGGAGACATGAAGGTCCATCAGTACTGGAGACATGAAGTCCAGTTCAACCAGAACATTCCAGAACCATCAAACTGTCTGATGATGATGATGATGAGGATGAAGATGAAGATGCAGAGTTAATCAGAAACCAGAAATGATGATCCTGACAAACAGACATAAAGAAGTGTATCTGAGGTTTGTCTTTGGAAGATAGTTGATCCATATTTCAGGTCTCTGCCTCACACTGCGTAACTTAGATTTAATTCACGTATTTATTTTTAGTTGAAGTGTTTATTTCAGATAATCTGTCAGACTTCAGTGTCGGGTGAGTTTATCCTGTCAGAGTCTTTTCTACCATCCTAAATAAATGAACAGAAGCTTGGAGGATCGAACACACATCCACAGAAACGTGTAAAACAGAGTCATGAAAATAACAGAGTATATTTGAGATGGTTAACATGCAGCACGGTGCAGTGAAGTCTGCCGAGCCTCCTCAGGATGAATATCACTTGAGCGGAGGGTGTTAACGTGGAGGAGGTCCCGACATGTCATTGTGTGTCACAAGTAGTTTTATCCTCAGTAGACCTTTTGGGGCCCTGCTGCAGCCTCCAGATGCCGGCTGAAAGGAGGAACACAATGTGGACAAGCCCCCTGACAGGACAGGGCCCCTCTGAATTATCACCCCACTCCTCCCGGCTAATTAAAATTTTGCTTGTAACTTATGTCAGCCATTTGAAGGCTGACAATTCCCTAACCTCCCCCTCATTTTAATTTGTGGCACGTGCGCATAAATTGTTAGAAAGGGGAGTGGCAGCGATGCCCGGCACAAATTGAATAGTGTTTTTAGCTGCTCTAAATGCTGCCTGTCCGAGGCGGGGAGGCCGGCTGTAGAGGTCCTTCACTCCGCTGAGGACGACTTGATTGATAAATGCCAGGGAGGGTCTGTCAAAGAGACAAGTCTGTCCCAGCAGGACATCAATATGGTTCATTTAGACTCCCACTAGGCTCACACTGCCTGTGGAGAGGACAGATACAGATATCAGGAGGGAGCTGTGTGGCTGCAAAGGTGGGGATGGTGGAGATGATGGTGGTGGTGATGGTGATGGTGATGGTGGTAGTGATGGTGATGGTGTAGGTGGTGGTGGTGGTGGTGGTGGTGATGGTGATGGTGGTGGTGGTGATGGTGGTGGTGGTGGTGAAGGTGGTGGTGGTGGTGGTGATGATGATGGTGGTGGTGGTGATGGTGGTGGTGGTGGTGAAGGTGGTGGTGGTGGTGGTGATGATGATGGTGGAGGTGGTGGTGATGATGGTGGAGATGGTGGTGATGATGGTGGAGATGGTGATGGTGGTGATGGTGGTGAAGGAGGTGGTGGTGGGATGGTGATGGTGGAGGTGGTGGTGGTGATGATGCTGGAGGTGGTGGTAGTGATGATGGTGGAGGTGGGGTGGTGATGGTGGAGGTGATACTGGAGGTGGTGGTGAAGGTGGTGATGGTGGTGGTGATGGTGGTGGGGAAGGTGGTGGTGGTGGAGATGGTGGTGATGGTGGTGGTGGTTATGGAGGTGGTGGTGGTGGTGATGGTGGAGGTGGAGGGGTGGAGGTGGTGGTGATGATGGTGATGGTGGTGGTGATGGTGGAGATGATGGTGATGGTGGAGGTGGTGGTGGAGGTGGTGGTGGTGATGATGATGGAGGTGGTGGTAGTGATGATGGTGGAGGCGGGGTGGTGATGGTGGAGGTGGTGATGGTGGAGGTGGTGATGGTGGAGGTGGTGGTGGTGGTGGACGTGGTGGTGGTGGTGGTGGTAATGGTGATGGTGGAGGTGGTGGTGGTGATGATGGTGGTGATGATGATGGTGATGGTGGAGGTGGTGGTGGTGGTGATGATGGTGGAGGTGGTGTTTATGGTGATGGTGGAGGTGGTGGTAGTGATGATGCTGGTGGTGGTGGTGATGATGGTGATGGTGGTGATGGTGGTGGAGGTGGTGATGGTGGCGGAGGTGGTGGTGATGATGGTGGAGGTGGTGATGGTGGCGGAGGTGGTGGTGATGGTGATGGTGGAGGTGCTTGTGATGGTGGAGGTGGTGGTGATGATGATGGTGGTAATGGTGATGGTGGAGGTGGTGGTGGTAATGGTGGAGGCGGTGGTGGTGATGGTGGAGGCGGTGGAGGTGGTGGAGGTGGTGGTGATGGTGGAGGTGGTGACGGTGGAGGTGGTGGTGATGGTGATGGTGGAGGTGCTTGTGATGGTGGAGGTGGTGGTGATGGTGGAGGTGGTAATGGTGATGGTGGAGGTGGTGGTGGTAATGGTGGAGGCGGTGGTGGTGATGGTGGAGGCGGTGGAGGTGGTGGAGGTGGTGGTGATGGTGGAGGTGGTGACGGTGGAGGTGGTGGTGATGGTGATGGTGGAGGTGGAGGTGATGGTGATGGTGGAGGTGGAGGTGGTGGTGATGGTGGTGGTGGTGATGGTGGAGGTGGAGGGGTGGAGGTGGTGGTGATGATGGTGATGGTGGTGGTGATGGTGGAGATGATGGTGATGGTGGAGGTGGTGGTGGTGGTGGTGGTAGTGATGATGGTGGAGGCGGGGTGGTGATGGTGGAGGTGGTGATGGTGGAGGTGGTGGTGGTGGTGGACGTGGTGGTGGTGGTGGTGGTAATGGTGATGGTGGAGGTGGTGGTGGTGATGATGGTGGTGATGATGATGGTGATGGTGGAGGTGGTGGTGATGATGGTGGAGGTGGTGTTTATGGTGATGGTGGAGGTGGTGGTAGTGATGATGCTGGTGGTGGTGGTGATGATGGTGATGGTGGTGATGGTGGTGGAGGTGGTGATGGTGGCGGAGGTGGTGGTGATGATGGTGGAGGTGGTGATGGTGGCGGAGGTGGTGGTGATGGTGATGGTGGAGGTGCTTGTGATGGTGGAGGTGGTGGTGATGATGATGGTGGTAATGGTGATGGTGGAGGTGGTGGTGGTAATGGTGGAGGCGGTGGTGGTGATGGTGGAGGCGGTGGAGGTGGTGGAGGTGGTGGTGATGGTGGAGGTGGTGACGGTGGAGGTGGTGGTGATGGTGATGGTGGAGGTGGAGGTGGTGGTGATGGTGGAGGTGGTGATGGTGGTGGAGGTGGTCTTGATGATGGTGGAGGTGGTGGTGATGATGGTGAAGATGGTGATGGTGGAGGTGGTGGTGATGGTGATGATGGTGGAGGTGGTGGTGGTGGTGGTGATGGTGAAAGTGGTGGTGATGATGATGGAGGTGGTGATGATTGTGATGGTGGAGGTGGTGGTTGTGATGATGGTGGTGGTGATGATGGTGATGGTGGAGGTGATGATGGTGGAGGTGGAGGTGGAGGTGCTGGTGGTGATAGTGATAGTGATGATGGTGGAGGTGGTGGTGATGATGGTGGAGGTGGTGATAGTGATGATGGTGGAGGAGGGGTGGTGATGGTGGAGGTGGTGGTGGTGATGATGGTGGAGGTGGTGATGGTGGTGGAGGTGGTGATGGTGATGGTGGAGGTGGTGATAATGGTGATGGTGGAGGTGGTGGTAGTGATGATGGTGGTGGTGGTGGTGGTGATGGTGGAGGCGGTGGTGGTGATGGTGGAGGTGGTGGTGGTGGTGATGATGGTGGAGGTGGTGATGGTGGTGGAGGTGGTGGTGGTGGTGGAGGTGGTGATGGTGGTGATGGTGATGGTTGAGGTGCTGGTGGTGGTGGTGGTGATGGTGGAGGCGGTGGTGGTGATGGTGGAGGTGGTGGTGGTGATGGTGGAGGTGGTGATGGTGGTGGAGATGGTGATGGTGGAGGTGGTGGTGATGGTGATGGTAGAGGTGGTGGTGATGGTGATGGTAGAGGTGGTGGTGATGGTGATGGTTGAGGTGCTGGTGATGGTAGTGGTGATGGTGATGGAGGTGGTGGTAGTGATGATGGTGGAGGCCGGGTGGTGATGGTGGAAGTGGTGGTGATGGTGGTGGTGGTGATGGTGGAGGTGGTGATGGTGGAGGCGGTGGTGGTGATGGTGGAGGTGGTGGTGATGGTGACGGTGGAGGCGGTGGTGGTGATTGTGGAGGCGGTGGTGGTGATGGTGGAGATGTACGGAGGATGGGGGAGGCAAGAAAGGAAAAGGCTAACATCTGTATCGTGGCACAAACCAGCAGGGAACAGTTTTTTCTGCTCATATGTGTGTGTGCGTGCGCATGCGCGTGGGCGTTTTGTGTGTGTGTGTGTGTGTGTGTGTGTGTGTGTGTGTGTGTGTGTGTGTGTGTGTGTGTCTGTCTGTCTAAAGTGCTCTAGAGGAGGAGTGAGGGTGATCCAGGGTTCAGCACGTGATTGGCTAGTCTCAGCTGGAGGAGCTTTTAGTCCATTTCCCAGCAGCCTCTAGGACAGATGCACTGCCCTGAGCCATAATCTGTGTCTCGCTTCAAATGACAAATGGACCAGTGTAGCATATTGCATTATATATTAAGTACCAGCAGCAGTAAGTTATCGGACGCTGCTGCTGCCTGCAGCACTTGTCGCTCACTGTTTTACAACCGTCAATGTGATCCAGACCATAACTTGTCATAAAACTGTCCTAAATAGATGGTCTCCGTTGGACCACTGATGGTCTCTGTTGGTCTACCGATGGTCTCTGTTGGACCACCGATGGTCTGTTGGTCTACCGATGGTCTCTGTTGGACCACCGATGGTCTCTGTTGGACCACCAATGGTCTGTTGGTCTACCGATGGTCTCTGTTGGACCACCGATGGTCTGTTGGACCACCGATGGTCTCTGTTGGACCACTGATGGTCTCTGTTGGACCACTGATGATCTAGTAATTATTATCATACATTTACTTAACAAACATTGATTTGATTGGTTTACTGCACCTTTAATTAAGTTAATTGATACTTAAAAACAAAGTGTCTTTTTGCCTAAAATTGATCTGCAACAATCACTCTTTATCATATTTCATATTTATTGGGGTTTACAGCAGCCTTCAATCAACAGCATCCACGTCGCTCCCTGACAAAGGCCTCAGAAGCTGAGACGCGCTGGCAGGAGTTTTTACTGGGATTGAATATCCACGACTGATTAAAGGCTTTTTAATTAATTACCCTCTTGAGTGCCTATGAAATATTAGAATATTTATGGATATCTAGAAACTTCTAGGAGGTACACTGGAAAACAATAAAGAAGAAAAGTGTTGAAGATGTTCTGAGGAGCTGAGAGACATCGAGTGTTAACAGAGGTGAGCTGCACCCACAATCAGTTTCCTGATCAGCATCATTTCACCTGCATCCTCCCCGTGACCTCAACACGGGAGAGCAGCTGGCAGCACGGCTGCCTTCCAAACAATTACACAGAGCTGTTGTCACCTCGGCCTGAAAGGTTGCTGCAGGACTCACAGGAGACAGACAAGCAAAGACTTTCTCACTGAAGGTCCCAGCAGGTAGATAAAGTGGCCAGAGATGCCTGGAAAACATGTGACCTACATAAAGGTCAACTCTGGTCTCATGCATTACACAAGTCTCAGCAGACCTCGGAGACCCTCCAGAGACCTGCAGCTCGGTGCTGCTCCTCCAGGAGGCAGCTCTACGTAGCAGCTGCAATCTTATATCAGGCAAGAATGGGACCACATTTCACTTTCAAAACTCCAGAAACTGGTCTCCTCGGTTCCTAAAGGTTTCCAGAGTGTTGTTAAAAGAAGAGGTGATGCAGCTCAGTGGTGAACATGATCCTGGAACAACTTTATAGAGACGTGCTGCTGACATCAGATTCACAATGAGAATATAATTTTCATAAAACAATCACAAATCTCAGTTTCAACATTTGATATGTTGCCTTCGTTCTATTTGCAATTAAATATGAGTTCATATGATTTACAAATCATCCGATTCTGTTTTTATTTTACATTTAACAGCGATCCCCAACTCTTTTGGAAACGGAGTTGTAACCCTTTGCAGAAAATCTGACGTTAGCTCTGTGGTGAATTGATACTAATGTGGACGACCTGATGTTATAACTTTAAAGTTATTTTCCTTCCGGCGCCTGATGCTGTCCAACCAGGTGGTCAGCATCAGGTAGAATTGTCGATGTTGTGAGTTCGGTGATGCTGAATCTTGAGTTCAGGAAACGGACTTATGAACGGACAACATCCTGGTTCTGTGAAGTTATTTACAGCAGAATAAAGGACCATAAATAAACATTGTGACCAATCTCACATGCAGACAGCGTAATATAACGTGATGCTGTGTTTTGGAAGTAACTTTGTCTCAGTTCTTCCCTGTCATTGTCTGTTAGATAAAAGAAACCGACTGAGAGAAGTTGAGTGATCAGACAGGAAGGGAAGCTCCGCCCACTCTAATTCTGTTTGCTGTCAGACCGAGCTGCACTGCAATTATCAGACTGAATGGTGCCTGTACACCATAATTGCTTTGTTTTTCAATTATTTCATGAGGCTCTAGTAATTTACTTCATTCTATTAAAATATGCCAATTAGACATTATAATTACAGTTTTCACTGTATCACTTTTTGCTGTCACTGAACAGATGTAATACTGCTATTAGTGGAGAGCATGGGGACAGTTTAATATCAGCCATGCAGATTCACTGTCATCCTGTTTGGAATTAATACACATGTGGAAGAAGAGACACTTTCCCTTTTAAGAAAAATAAAAATATTAACATTGAAATATTTAAAACAGATGAAAATGTTCATTAACAGGTAGAATAAAAAGAGAAGACAGACGTCGGCTGCTCCGTCCATCATTTGATGCGCATTATTAGAAGAAGAGCAGCTGTGAAGGACTTTAACAGCGACTCATGTCTGTGATAAGCGTTCACTAAGAACAAGGAAGGATTGATTCTTAATGCATCATCTATATATAATCAATAAGTTCAGAGTGTTCCTGAACGCAGCACAGGGCTGCACAGCACCAGCACCACAACATCAGGACCATTGAGTCAGTTCATCAAATTATAATGAATTATTACAATGAATTATTATAATGAATTAATTATTAACGAGTAAATGTCCTTTAATTCAATTCAATTCAATTTTATTTATAAAGCGCCAAATCACAACACAGGTTATTTCATGGTACTTAAAAATTTAAGCCAGAGAAACCCAACAATTCAACAATTTAACACTAATCTGATGAGGACAACAGGTTCTGGTTCTGTGTTATGATGTAACCCATAGGACTGAGGTGAACCTCTGTAGAACCAGTAAAACCTCTCTAGAACCAGTAAAACCTCTCTAGAACCAGGGGAATCTCTCTGGAGCCAGTAAAACACCTCTGGAACTAGTAGAACATCTAAAGAACCATTACAAACCTCTTTATAACCTCTTTAGAACTAGTAGAACCCCTCTAGCAACAGTAGAACCTCTAGAACCAGTAGAATCCCTCTGGAACCAGTAGAACCTCTGTAGAACCAGTGGAACCTCTCTAGAAACAGTAGAACCTCTCTAGAAACAGTAGAACATCTTTAGAACCAGCAGAACCAGTAGAACTTCTCTAGAACCAGTATAACCCCTCTAGAACTGGTAGAACCTCTCTACGACCAGTATATCCTCTCTAGAACCAGTGGAACCTCTCTAGAACCAGGACAACAAGTAGATCCTCTCTAGAACCAGGAAAACCCCTCTAGAACCAGTGGAACCTCTCTAGAACCAGTAGATCCTCTCTAGAACCACTGGAACCCTTTTTAGAATCAGTAGAAACAGTAGATCATCTCTAGAACCAGTGGAACCAACAGGACCACTCTAGAGCCAGTAGGACCTCTCTAGAACCAGTAGAATATCTCTAGAACCAGTGGAACCTCTCTAGAACCAGTGGAACAGTAGAATCTTTCTAGAACCAGTATAATCCATCTAGAACCAACAGAACAAGTAAATCCTCTCTAGAACCCTCTAGAAACCAGTAGATCATCTCTAGAACCACTGGAACACTTTTTTAGAATTAGTAGAAACAGTAGATCATCTCTAGAATCAGTGGAACCAGCAGGACCTTTCTAGAACCAGCAGAATCTCTACAACCAGTGGAACGTCTCTAGAACCAGTAGAACCCCTCCAGAACCAGTAGAACCTCTCTAGAACTATTGGATCCTCTCTAGAACCAGTGGAACCAGCAGAACCTCTTTAGAACCAGTAGAACCTCTCTAGAACCAGTGGAACAGTAGAATATCTCTAGAACCAGTATAATCCCTCTAGAACCAATAGAACATCTCTAGAACCAGTAAATCCTCTCTAGAACCAGTGGAACCTCTCTAGAACCAGTAGAACCCCTCCAGAACCAGTAGAACCCCTCCAGAACCATTGGAACCAACAGAACCAGGAGATGATGAGCGTTGCCAAGCCTTGGTCCATTTGTTGTCCCACTGATGAAATATTGATTATGGGATATGTCCAGTACAGGAGATGTAAACACACTGATGTCATTGTTCACACCCTCATGCATTATTAAAGGTGCTTCTTGATTCAGCAGCTCCTGTTTTCTTATATTCTTCTGTTTGGTTTCTGTTCTATTTCATCACGTTCATTATAAGACATTATAAAACTGCAATATCATCAGTAAAGAAAAAAAAAGAGAGAATAAATTATGTTAAAGTCAAAGAATACAATGCAAGAACATAAGAACAACAACTGGTTACCACACACACACACACACACACACACACACACACACACACACACACACACACAGAAATGGAGTTCTGAAGTTGTTTGTGCAAACATGTAGTCAGTTATAGTCATGAACCTGTCAGCCAATAAGAACTTCTATCAGTCCCAAGTTTCTGTGGCTCCGCTTAACTGCTCCCCTTCAGCTGGTCCAAGTTCCTGTCTGAGCCCACAGTTGCAGTCGATCCAAGCAGAAATTGTTGCCGTTGACTTTCTGGAGAACGATGTTGACATTTATTTTCCATCAGGCAGTGAGCACATATTTTTTTTTAAAAATTGCTGAGTCATACAATGTCCCACAAACATGGCTCAGATAGTAATAGATTCTAGACAACCTCCTCTGCACAACTATAAAAAGATACCTCTGCTGACAATATTTATGGAGAGATACATGTAAAAATGTAACAAAAGACTAAATTACTTTTTTCATTGACTGAAAGGCTAATATAAAAAATCTCAAAGTATCTCATATTCTCAGTATATTCTCATTCAATGGTTCAATGTTTTTTCTTTATTTACATTTTTTTCCACATTGTAGATTAATATTGAAAACATCTAAACTATGAAGGAACACATGGAATTATGTGGTAAACAAAAAAGTGTTAAACAAACCAGAATATGTTTTATATTTTACATTCTTCAAAGCAGCCACCTTTTGCTTTGATGACAGCTTTGCACACTCTTGGGATTATTTCAATCAGCTCCATGAGGTGTTCACCTGGAATGGTTTTCCAACAGTCTTGAAGGAGTTCCCAGAGGTGCTGAGCTCTTGTTGGCTGCTTTGCCTTCACTCTGTGGTCCAACTCATCCCAGACCGTCTCATTGGGTTTAGGTCGGTGATGGTGGAGGCCAGGTCATCTGACGCAGCACTCATCACTCTCCTTCTTGGTCAAACAGCCCTTCCATAGCCTGGAGGTGTGTTCGGGGTCATTGATCTGTTGAAATACAAATGCTGGTCCCACTAAGCTCAACCCCCCCTCCCACACACACACCTCCTCCTCCGTGCTTCACGGTGGGAACCACATGTAGAAACCATCCGCTCACCTTTTCTGTGTCTTACAAAGACACGGCAGGTGGAACCAAAAATCTCAAAATAGGACTCATCAGACCAAAGTCCAGAGTTCTACTGGTTTGATGTCCATTCCTTGTTTTACTTGGCCCAAGCAAGTCTCTTCCTCTTGTTCTATCTCAGTAGCGGCTTCTTTACAGCAATTGGACCATGAAGGCCTGATTCACGCAGTCTCCTCTGAACAGTTGATGTT
Organism: Embiotoca jacksoni; assembly: GCF_022577435.1. Lineage (NCBI taxonomy): Eukaryota > Metazoa > Chordata > Actinopteri > Embiotocidae > Embiotoca > Embiotoca jacksoni. The sequence continues at coordinate 365,058 of NW_027185438.1, forward strand.
GAGATGTGTCTACTACTTGAACGGTCCTCATGAGAGACAGTTTCATCAGAGCGTTTGATGGTTTTCACGACTGCACTTGAGGATACATTCAAAGTTCTCTAAATGTTCCGGATTGACTGACCTTCCTGTCTTAAAGTAATGATGGACTGTCATTTCTCTTTTCTTAGTTGAGTGTTTCTTACCATAATATGGATGAGAAGTGTAGTCGAATATATCGATTCACTGTATAGAACTGTGCACCAACCCTGCCTCTGCACAACACAACTGATGCTCTCAAACACATAAAGAAGACAAGTAATCCCACAAATAAACTCTTGACAAGGCTCACCTGTTAACTGAAAACCATTCCAGGTGACGACCTCATGGAGCTGATTGTGTCAGGACCCCTGTCTGACCCTGGTGTGTCTCACTCTGTTTTGTCCCCAATCACCTCTCCTCATGTTTTCTGTCATTCCCCTTGTCTGTTTGTTATTGTGTCCCCATGTGTTCTGTGTCCTCCTCTCCCCACCTCCTGTCACCTCCCATGACCACACCCCTCACCGGTCTGTGCAGCTGCCACCACTTTCTCTGATCACCACCTGCAGGTGGCTCATTCAATTGATCACCTCCCCGGACTATATGTACCCTGCGTCTGCAGTCATCTGGGGTCGGTCCATACTGTGAGTTACTGCCAGTGAGAGCCTGCTCCTGCTCCGTGCAATCAGTCAGTGCTCCCAAACTTGGCTGATCTCCAAAGCTAAGCAGGGTCAGGCCTGGTTAGTACTTGGATGGGAGACCACCTGGGAATACCAGGTGGTCCTTAGCCTACCAGCCAGAGCTGCCCGGTCACTCCAGTACCACAGTCTGTTGCCGCTTGCTGTGGAGGACCTCGGGATTGCCCCAGTGAAGCCTTGCCCCCGGTGAGAGTTGGTGGAGTTTCCCTCCCAACTCCGGAATCAGACATTGACTTTAGGTACCGGCCTGTGTTGAACAATAAAGACTGTTTTTGAATTATATCCTGCCTGTCACCTGAGTCTGTGTTCCTGCGTTTGGGTCCAGAAACACCTCACCTCTTAACAGATTGAAAGAATCCCAAGAGTCTGCAAAGCAAAAGGTGGCTACTTTGAAGAATCTAAAATATAAAACATATTCTGGTTTGTTTAACACTTTTTTTGTTTACCAAATAATCCCATGTGTTCCTTCATAGTTTTGATGTCTTCAATATTAATCTGCAATGTAGAGAAAAAATAATGAATTGAATTAGAAGGTGTCCAAACTTTCAACTGGTACTGTATAATATACACTGCTCAAAAAAAAATAAAGGGAGCACTTAAACAACACATCCTAGATCTCAATGACTGAAATATTCCAGTTGAAAATCTTTATTCATTACATAGTGGAATGTGTTGAGAATAAAATAACATCATCAATGGAAATCAGAATCATTATCCATGGAGGTCTGGATTCAGAATCATACTCCAAATAAAAGTGTAAAAATCAGATCACAGGCTGATCCAACTTCTGTGGAGATTCCTGAAGACAAGTCCAAATGAGTCTCAGTAGTGTGTGTGTCCTCCACGTGCCTGTATCACTCCCTACAACGCCTGGGCATGCTCCTGATGAGACCACGGATGTTCTCCTGAGGGATCTCCTCCCAGACCTGGATCAAAGCATCGGTCCACTCCCGGACAGTCTGCGGTGGACGCGGCGTCGGCGGATGGAACGAGACACGATGTCCCAGATGTGCTGGATTGGATTCAGGTCTGGGGAACGGGCGGGCCGGTCTGTAGCATCGATGCCTTCATCGTGCAGGAACTGCTGACACACTCCAGCCACATGAGGCCGAGCATTGTCCTGCATCAGAAGAACCCGGGGCCCACTGCACCAGCATATGGTCTTCAATGGGTCTGAGGATCTCATCCCGGGACCTGATGGCAGTCAGGGTACCTCTGGCTAGCACACGGAGGGCTGTGCGGCCCTCCGAGAAACGCCTCCCCAGACCGTCGCTGACCCGCCGCCGAACCGGTCCCGCTGGAGGATGTTGCAGGCAGCAGAACGTTCTCCACGGCGTCTCCAGACTCCGTCACGTCTGTCACATGTGCTCAGTGTGAACCTGCTCTCATCCGTGAAGACCGCAGGGCGCCGACGGAGAAGCTGCCAATCTCGGTGTTCTCCGGTAAAGTCCGGTCGCCCCGCACGGTGTTGGGCTGTGAGCACAGACCCCACTTGTGGACGTCGGGTCCTCGTACCGCCCTCATGGAGTCTGTTTCTGACAGTTTGAGCAGAAACATGCACATTAGTGGCCTGCTGGAGGTCATTTTGTAGGGCTCTGGCAGCGCTCCTCCTGCTCCTCCTTGCACAAAGGAGCAGATAGCGGTCCCGCTGCCGGTTTGTTGTCCTCCTACGTCCCCCTCCACGTGTCCTGGTGGACCGGCCCGTCTCCCGGTATCTCCTCCGTGCTCTTGACACTGTGCTGACAGACACAGCAAACCTTCTTGCCACAGCATGCATTGATGTGCCATCCTGGATGAGCTGCACTACCTGAACAACTTCTGTGGGTTGGAGACACCTCATGCTCCCTCTAGTGGTGAGGACACTGGCAAAATGCAAAAGGGACCAAAAATCATCCAGAAAAGACGAGGACAGAGAAATGGTCTGTGGTCACCACCTGCAGAACCGTTCCTTTATAGGGTTGTCTTGATAATTGCCTCATTTCCACCTGTTGTTTGTTCCATTTGTACAACAGCAGGTGAAACTGATCCTCAATCAGTGTTGATCCAAACTGGACAGCTTGATTTCACAGAAGTGGGATTAATTGGAGTTACATTGATGTGTTTAAGTGTTCCCTTTATTTTTTGGAGCAGTGTATATTATGTATTGTTCATGTCCTGATGCTCCAGATGTTTTCAATGATTGACAGGTCTGGACTGCAGGAGGCCAGTTTATCAGCAGACTCTTCTACTAGAGAACCATGCTGTTGGAATACGTGCAGAATGTGGTTGGACGTTGTTCTGCTGAAATAAACAAGACCTTCCCTGAAAGAGACGTTGTCTGGATGGCAGCATATGTTGCTCCAAAACCTGAATATATCATTCAGCATTAATGCTTCCTTCCAGATGTTCAAGCTACCCATGCCATGTGCACTAATGCATCGCTGTACCATCACAGATGCTGGCTTTAGAACTGAGCTGATAACAAGCTGGATGGTCCCTCTCCTCTTTAACCTGGAGTGTCCATGATTTCCAAACAGAATCTCAGATTGTGATCCATCAGACCTCAGGACAGTTTTCCACTTCACCTCAGTCCATCTTCAATGATCTCGGTCCAGAGAAGGCGGCGGTGTTTCTGGATCATGTTTCTATCTGGTTTCTTCTTTGGAGAGTTTTAACATCATTTGTGGACGCAGCGATGAACTGTGTTCACAGACGATGGTTTTCACAAGTGTTCCTGAGCCCATGCAGTGATTTCCACTCCAGAATAGTGTGTTTTTAATGCAGTGCTGCCTGAGGGCCCGAAGATCACCACCATCCAATATTGGTTTCCAGCCTTGTCCCTTGTGTTCAGAGATTTCTCCAGATTCTCTGAATCTTTTAATGATATTATGAACCGTAGACGATGAAATCCACTAATTCTTTGTAGTTTTACGTTGAGGAACATTATTCTTAGATTGTTGAACTATTTTCCAACACAGCCTTTCAGAGTGGTGAACCTCTCCTCATCTTCACTGCTGAGAGACTCCGCCTCTCTGAAATCATCTTTTTATACCCAATCATGTTACTGATCTGTTGCCATGGTAACCTGATTAGTTGTCAGATGTTCCACCAGGTGTTTTTACACAGTTTTACACAACTGTCCCAGTCTTTTGTTGATCCTGTCACAACTTTTTTGAAACATGTTGCTTCCATCAAATTCAAAATGAGCAGATATGTTTAATAAAACTAACCCAATAATGAGTTTACATTATTTACAAATAACTAAATACTTAAGTATTAAATCCAATTCAGGCAAGAGAATATTACAGGTTTGGTATAAACTTCACAGTGTGCTTATAGTAGTGGGACACAGTAGTGTTGAGTTTGTCTGTTGTTCTTTATATGTGATGAAATTCGCCTGCAGTCATGGCCTGAGGCTACGGATGCCCCAGAGACAAAAGAAGACGGACTGCCACCATCATGTTTAACCACCCCTGACACATCATCGCCCTTATTGTGCCTCTCAATCTGAACACACACACACACACACACACACACACACACACACACACACACACACACACACACACATACACACACACACACACACACACACACACACACACACACTAGCAGCAGCAGTGCTGCAGCACCATCTGTCAGCCTGGTGTCAAGTGGCCCTTGTCTCCAGTGATTATGAGTCCTGCTGCCTCAGGTGGTCCGTGGACCAGCTCACCCATCTAGAGGAGCCGGGCCCAACCATATGGTCTGTGGGGCACAAGGGGGCACCCAGGGGAGGCAGCTCCCCTCCCCTGCCACCGGACAGGACAGACAGCAGACCGGCCTGCGCCTGTGACTGTCTGCTGAATGTCCTGGTCAGGGCTGGAGTGAAGATGAAGGACTTGACAGACATCATGGAGAGGACGGAGGGAGGAGGTCACATGAGAGGGGATGGAGGTTAAGGCCAGCCTCTTACTGCTCTACTATCCTAAACATGTGACACAGTTATGGAAATGGAGGATTGTACTGAGGGTATTTGGGAAATCTAAATTAACATGAAAATAGCTGCTCTGCTGTATGAAAGGAATGACATATAAGTGTGCATCTATATGGTTATGGTAATGTTGCATATATTATTATTCACATCATTGTTGTAAATACAGAAGGGAGACTCTCTTAGTCAGGATGCATTCATTAGACCGCCCATTTAAATCCTGCAGATCACAGTCTACCAGCAGAACACGACCCGGTTCTGAGTGGGTAACTGAAGGTTCTGACAATATGTGGTGTCTCATACACAGCCTAGACTTATTGGGACGCACAGGTATATCTGTTGATCCATTTCAACTTGATTTATTTATTTATTAACCTGTCTGAGCTAGCGATGCTGTTAACGTGATGGATTATCGAGGGGACGATCTCCCCTCCTCTTCCACCAGTCTGCTCCGGTGAGACACACAGAGGTCAGAGAATACAAACACTGCAAAGACTCTCACACTGAGCTGGAAACAAGCGGTGCTCAGAAATTAGGTCAATAACATAAGTATACTACTTTCAGCTGGACAACAGAGGGGGCAGAGCCATAAAGAGTGTCTGTCACTGAGAGTGAGAGATCAAAGTTACACCTAACTTTTCAAAATAAAAGCCCTCCAGTTTCACACAGGGTCCAGACTTATAGTCAGTTTATACTGAGACATATTTCTTTCGAAGGGAAACACTGGATTGTATTAGTTAAATCTGATATTACAATAATTTATTTGACATTTTTCAGAGCAGTTTGACACACAGGAGTTGTATGCACTGCAGGAGGTATTTTAGAGAACATCTGAAAACATAAAGACATGCAGGCAGAATAAAACATGCACATCCTGTTGAATTTACGCTGTTGTGATATAACGTTTTTGACAAAAGAGGCTGATTCCGCTGTTTGGGTGGAGTTCAGCTATGTGAATAAATGTTCCTGAACATGAGTAAGTGACAGAGGATAAAAGGCTGCAGAATCCTGGTTCAGAGAAACACTCTGGATGTTTGTGATGCACCTTTTCTGTACAACATAACATTCAACTTTCTTTAAGAGCCTGTGACTTAAAATAGAACTTCAACCTCCAGTTGTAAATGTGAGTGCATCTGGACATCCTGATTAAACCTGTCAGGTTGTGATTTACTGGTTCCCGAACAGAGCTACAGTTAATCATATCACTCCATGTTTAAACAGTGAATCAGCAGATTTAGAGGTGAACCGGAGGCCTCAGTTACTCCTCATGGTTGGAGGTCCATCTGATGGAACCAAGAACATGAGCTGTGTTTCTCCTGTCAGATGCACTGAGACCTGGAGTCTGCAGGAGGAAGTAGATCACTGAGGATGAATGGATGAATGTTGATGTGTGACTCTGCTCTCACCAACACATCAACACGAGTCCAGAACACAGCGAGATGGTTTCTGTTAGCAGCCTGTATGGTTCTGAATGGTTCCTGTTAGCAGCCTGTACGGTTCTGAATAGTTCCTGTTGGTAGCCTGTACAGTTCTGAATGGTACCTGTTAGCAGCCTGTACAGTTCTGAATGGTTCCTGTCGGTAGCCTGTACGGTTCTGAATGGTTTCTGTTGGTAGCCTGTACGGTTCTGCATGGTTCCTGGTCGTTGAGTATATATTTATGTGGAGATGCCGGTTCAGAGAACACAGATAACCACATCAAAACGGTTGGAGAACTAAAATAAAGAATAACCCTGCAGGGTAAGAGGAGACCTGGCCCTTTATTTAGTCATCTTTTACCTACACTAGATGACCAAATGTATGTGGACACACCAGTTGTTGGACCAGGTGAGGTCAGGCTGGGGTCAGGCAGGGGTCAGGCAGGGGTCAGGCTGGGATCAGGCTGGGGCCAGGCAGGGGTCAGGCAGGGGTCAGGCAAGGGTCAGGCTGGGATCAGGCTGGGGTCAGGCAGGGGTCAGGCTGGGATCAGGCTGGGGTCAGGCTGGAATCAGGCTGGGGCCAGGCAGGGGTCAGGCTGGGATCAGGCTGGGATCAGGCTGGGATCAGGCTGGGATCAGGCTGGGATCAGGCTGGGGCCAGGCAGGGGTCAGGCTGGGATCAGGCTGGGATCAGGCTGGGATCAGGCTGGGATCAGGCTGGGGCCAGGCGGGGGTCAGGCTGGGATCAGGCTGGGATCAGGCTGGGGTCAGGCAGGGGTCAGGCAAGGGTCAGGCCCTGCATACCAGTCAGGTTACTCTACACCAGAGGTCTTCAATTTTTGGGTGATTAGACAATTTTTCTTTTTTTTTCAAATTTGTTTTTTTCCACAAATTTAAATGTCTTTAAATAGACATTAACATGAATCCAACATATTGTAGCGACTGGATAAATGGAGGCAGAAGATGTTATCTTTCAGTCAGAAATGCACATTCTTTGACACACAGGCGCTCACAAGCTGGACCCCGGTTCACTCACAGCAGGAGACCAGCCTGGACCTGTCCCTCCAAGCCTGGACCTGTCCCTCAAAGCCTGGACCTGTCCCTCAAAGCCTCCTGCACTCCTCCAGTTTAATATAAAACACAATTTTATACAGTATATATAGTAGGGGTTCCCTGCTCCATCTCTCTATCAGTTTGGGGGTCCTTGGCCTAAAAAACGTTGAAGACCCCTGGTCTACACCACAGTGTTTGTCTCTGGAGCTGCTGAGTGCAGGCAGACGTGTTGAAAAAGGACAGAGGTTGTAGTTTAGTTCCTGGGATGTTGTAGTTTAGTTCCTGGGACGTTGTAGTTTAGTTCCTGGGACGTTGTGGTTTGGTTCCTGGGATGTTGTAGTTTAGTTCCTGGGATGTTGTGGTTTGGTTCCTGGGATGTTGTAGTTTAGTTCCTGGGACATTGTAGTTTAGTTCCTGGGACGTTGTAGTTTAGTTCCTGGGACGTTGTAGTTTAGTTCCTGGGATGTTGTAGTTTAGTTCCTGGGATGTTGTGGTTTGGTTCCTGGGATGTTGTAGTTTAGTTCCTGGGACGTTGTAGTTTAGTTCCTGGGACGTTGTAGTTTAGTTCCTGGGATGTTGTCGTTTAGTTCCTGGGACATTGTAGTTTAGTTCCTGGGACGTTGTAGTTTAGTTCCTGGGATGTTGTAGTTTGGTTCCTGGGACGTTGTAGTTTCATTCCTGGGATGTTGTAATTTAGTTCCTAGGGTTCTCTGCTTCTCTGTTCCACTGCAGTGTGTCACTCTCCTTCTCTTCTGTGTTTAAGCCTCATGTTTCTTACATGAACATATTAAATGTAAACGTTTTTTTTATATTGAACCATCATTTTAATATTACAGGTTAATTTCTGTTCCTGTTCTGGTCCAGTCTCCTCCTGTTTATTAGGTCGGTTCATTCAGAGCTCTTCATGCACATTATTGATCAGGCATTAAATATTCTGTGCATGCTGTACAGACAACAACCATATAAATTCCATAGACACACATCATTGTCTAAATGATATCAGTCTAACCAATCACAGTCTGACCAATCATTATCGGACTAATCACAGTGTTTTGATTTGACTGCATTTATGGGACATCATATGAATTCAAAATGCAAATATGAACCGCTTCTGGTTGTATTATTATTAATATTTATATTATCATTAAATAATTTAAGTGGAAGGAGTGTCTAGATGTGTTGTTGGACAGAGTGTGTGTGGTGTCGGTCCGCCTGCAGGAGGTGTCCCCTGTCCCCCTCACGTGCTTGTCTCCGATGGTAGGAGCTCTCTGCCACCAGGGGGCGTGTTCCTGTATATCCCATTGGCCCCTGCGGCTCCTGTCACTTTCGGACCACCAGCTGATTTATTTTATTTTGGCGGGTATTTTTCGTTGAGTCAGGAAATTCCTCCAACAGGAGATTTTAAAAAACACTGACGTCACACCGAGGAGGTCCTCTGAGCAGCGCGAGGCCTCTGAGATGTGGGCGCAAGGCTACAGTCAGCGTGGTGCAATATTTACAGGTCATGTTTCCCGGTTTTAACTGTGGAGGAAACAAATATAAAAATATAAAAAAAATATATAACTAAATGTTCAGTGTGTCAGACCTCCTGATCAACATGTTTAAATTATGAAAATAAAAGTTATATAAAGAAAAGCAGCAGAACCAGAGACGAACGGACCGGAATACAAACGGTCTGCAGCAGAAAGTGTGCCAGTGTGTGTGTGTCTGTGTGTGAATGTGTGTTTGCGTGCGCGTGTGTGTGTGCGTGTGGTTCGTGCTGGTCAGGGACTGCAGAGCCAATCAGCTGCTCATGCAGATGACGTGCTGATGTCCTACGTCAGCCCCGCCGCTCGTCGGGATCAGAGCTGCACACACACCGGCGACACACACACACACACACACACACACACACACACACACACTCCCTCTCCTCTCCGGACCGGACAGCAGCCCCGGCCCGGCAGCCCGGCAGCGGAGGACACATCCAGGCTTCCAGGCGCCGCAGCCCGCTGAGACAGTGGACCTCTCCTCGCCTTACTTCGTGGACATGGGAGACATGGGGGACCCGCCGAAAAGTAAGAGCTGCTCCGGTAGAACCAAGTCCACCGGAGAGGAGATTCTCTGAGTTCGGTCTGAACGGAACATATTTCTGGGCCTATTAATGTCACTGCTGTCATAAAATACGGCATTTTACAGAAGTGTCAGAGGAACGTGAAGTCATGTTTTTATTGAGACCCCGAATCACGGCTTATACAATTTTAATAGTTAATAATAATAATAATAATAATAATAATAATAACAATAACAATAATAATAGTAGTAATAATTATAATAATAATAGTTATTATAATAATAGTTAATAATAATAATGATAATAATACTTCTTTAAAGGCCATTACACTACTTTAGTCCGCGTGCACTTGTGAACAGTGTGTCATGTGTCCTCGTGCTGCTATTCCAGAGAAGCGGCTCGTGTCTCTCTGCGTGGGCTGCGGGAACCAGATCCACGACCAGTACATCCTTCGGGTCTCCCCGGACCTGGAGTGGCACGCCGCCTGCCTCAAATGTGCCGAGTGCAGCCAGTACCTGGACGAGTCGTGCACGTGCTTCGTCCGGGACGGAAAGACTTACTGTAAACGGGACTACATCAGGTAGGACGGCCGGGATCGGACCCTCAGCACCGGAGCCGGAGCAGCACGGCACATGGAATTATTATTTCTATATTTGACAGATATCATTCAGACGGATTTACATCCCTGGGATTATTGTTTTATTTGAGATATTATGATCACAGACATCTTCAGGCCTGCTGAGTATTCTGTGCATTAAAAGAAGCTGCAACATAACTCAAGTTATTAATCAGTGATTCGGACTGCAGCATGATGTACCAAGGAATCAGGAAAACTGATAAACACGTTGTTGTTTTTATCATGACCACGTTTATTAGATCAGAAGCTGATTTCAGGAGGAAACTGATGATCAAATTGTTCTGAAAAAAAATTCACGAGTTCATAAAACAAACGTTAAAAGTTCACTGGAATGATCTCCAGTTGTAATAATAACAATTATTCTTATTGTAATAATAATAATAATTGTAATAATAATAATAATAATAATTGTAGTGATAATATATCATAATTGTAATAATAGGGTAATGATAATTGCAATAATTTATTATAATTGTAATGATAATTGCAATAATACTAATAATAGTAGCCTAATAATAGAATAGTAGCTAATAGTATAGTATTAATAATAATGATTATAATATTATTTTTAAAATTATGTATTGCATTTATTATTATTATTATTATTATTATTATTATTATTATTATTATTATTATTATTATTATTATTCGATGCTGTTATTTCATACCGTATTTTCTGTTGACTGAGCAGTCAGACTGACGGACCGTGTGTGTGTGTGTGTGTGTGTGTGTGTGTGTCCGCAGGTTATATGGGATTAAATGTGCTAAATGTAACATCGGCTTCAGTAAGAACGACTTCGTGATGCGGGCCCGCTCCAAGGTCTACCACATCGAGTGTTTCCGCTGCGTGGCCTGCAGCCGGCAGCTCATCCCGGGGGACGAGTTCGCTCTGCGGGAAGACGGGCTCTTCTGCCGGGCCGACCACGACGTGGTGGAGCGGGCCAGCCTGGGCCCCGGAGACCCGCTCAGCCCGCTGCACCCCGCCAGACCCCTGCAGATGGCAGGTAAAGTCCCGCTCAGGCCGTCTGGACTCCTTCTGGCTCTGACTTCTTCCTCTTCCCGGAGTCACGGACACTTTTCCCGTGTTTGGATTTTAGTGCTCCTTAAAGATAACGAAGTTTCCGCGGTGACTCCCGGTGAGACACCGGGCGGACGTTTGACGGTGCAGAGTTCCTCCGAGGTCCGATCGGTATTTTAATGTACATGTGAGGACTGATGGAGTCACGACCTGCAACCGGAGATCCTGAGGTCTCATCGGACCTCCAAGATGGAATACTTCTAGTTCCTGAAAACCGACAACCGCACAGTCAGACCGAGCACCGAGCCGTTAGACCGAGCACCGGACAGTCAGACTGACCACCGGACCGTTAGACCGACCACCGGACAGTCAGACTGACCACCGGACAGTCAGACCGACCACCGGACCGTTAGACCGACCACCGGACGGTCAGACCGACCACCGGACAGTCAGACCGACCACCGGACCGTTAGACCGACCACCGAACGGTCAGACCGACCACCGGACTGTCAGACCGGGCCCGGTAGACCGGGGAGCTGCTGTGTGAGCTGTGATCCGTGTAGATTAAAGCGGTAGTTTCCGGTGATAAATGTCCCGGTGACCTTCATCATGTGTCAGTCAGAGCTGCTCTTCTTCTTCTCTTGAACTCAAACATCCAGACCGTGTTGGTCAGCGGTACCAGAAGGTTCTGCGGTCCGTCCGGTCCGCGGAGGCCTCGCGGTGCAGCAGCAGCTTCATCACAGAAAGTTTCCACACTGGTCATTAAAATCGATTCCGAATTGAGAGCTCTGTTTCAGGAGCATGCGGGAACACCGTCTTCCTCTCCAGAACAGACCACTGATGTTTCCTCTGCTGCTTCTCCGTCCTTCTCAACAGCAGAACCAATCTCGGCCCGGCAGCCCGCCCTGCGGCCACACGTCCACAAGCAGCCGGAGAAGACCACCCGGGTCCGGACGGTGCTGAACGAGAAGCAGCTGCACACGCTGCGGACGTGCTACAACGCCAACCCGAGGCCCGACGCCCTGATGAAGGAGCAGCTGGTGGAGATGACCGGCCTCAGCCCGCGGGTCATCCGGGTCTGGTTCCAGAACAAGCGCTGCAAGGACAAGAAGAGGAGCCTGCTCATCAAGCAGCTGCAGCAGCAGCAGCCTAACGACAAGACGGTAGGAGGAGGCCCGGCCCAGCGCGGGAAACCGGCCGATACACCTGGACCCTGACAGGAGCACGAGGCCGCAATATTATCTGACGATGCACGTATAAACTGTATATAAAAGATCAGATATAGACTGTATGTAAAAGATCAAATATAGACTGTATATAAAAGATCAAATATAGACTGTATATAAAAGATCAAATATAGACTGTATATAAAAGATCAAATATAGACTGTATATAAAAGATAAAACATAGATTGAATATAAAAGATAAAATATAGACTGTATATGAAAGATAAAACATAGACCGTATATAAAAGATAAAACATAGATTGTATATAAAAGATAAAATATAGACTGTATATAAAAGATAAAACATAGATTGTATATAAAAGATAAAACATAGATTGTATATAAAAGATCAAATATAGACTGTATATAAAAGATAAAACATAGATTGTATATAAAAGATAAAACATAGATTGTATATAAAAGATAAAGCATAGATTGTATATAAAAGATAAAACATAGATTGTATATAAAAGATAAAATACAGACTGTATATAAAAGATAAAACATAGATTGTATATCAAAGAAAATATAGACTGTATATAAAAGATAAAACAGACTGTATATAAAAGATAAAACATAGATTGTATATACAAGATAAAACATAGATTGTATATAAAAGATATAATATAGACTGTATATAAAAGGTAAAATATAGACTGTATATAAAAGGTAAAATATAGACTGTATATAAAAGATAAAATATAGACTGTATATAAAAGATAAAATATAGACTGTATATAAAAGATAAAATATAGACTGTATATAAAAGTGTGTGTGTGTGTGTGAGATGAAGGCCTCGAGCTGCAGGTTTCCTGACACACTAACATCAATCTGAATCTGTATGTTTTTTAGCTGATTACATGTTTATTATGAAGATTAATTTACACACACACGCCCCGGTACTCCGGTGAATGACGGTCCTTCCTCCTCCAGAACATCCAGGGGATGACGGGCACCCCGATGGTTGCTGCCAGTCCTGAGCGGCATGACGGCGGCCTGCAGGCCAACCCGGTGGAGGTGCAGAGCTACCAGCCGCCCTGGAAGGTCCTCAGCGACTTCGCCCTGCAGAGCGACATCGACCAGCCGGCCTTCCAACAACTGGTGCGTCGTTTGTCCTGCTGATGGCTTATTTTCATATTCACGTGTCATTTGATTAGAAATGTGTTGGACCTGACGGAGACTGGTGGTTCTGCTCCAACACGGATCGAGCGCTGAAACACGGACACTAAGATCCAAAACAATTCTTAGAAATTGCTCCTCTCAGCGCAGTCTGTTATTCACCTTCATTATTATTTCTAGAAGAGCATAATTTAAACAGCAGCTTTTATTTTGAGCAGTTCTTCCTCTGACTTTGTGACTTTAGAGACTGATGACATCCAGTCAGAACATCCGGGTCCTCCTTCCTGACACACTTATATTTTAGACACATTTAGGTATATTTGTAAACATATTTATATTTTAGAAACATGTATATGTTTTATATTGCAGACAGAAGGCCTGGCTCTATTGGACCGGTTGTTGACTAAGGCCGCTGATGCTGCTTCATCCATTTATTTCCATCTTATTGATTTATTTCTTTTATTGTGACACAAACTTGAGTCTCCTGAAAGAGCTCGAGCCCAGAGGCGCGAGGCTTCAGGTGGACACACATCCCGTGATGTTAGTTCAGTGGATTATTAGTGTTTGTGACAGCAGCGGGAATGTGAGCCGCTCCTCTTCCTCCTCCTCCTCCTCCTCCTCCTCCTCCGCGGGGAGCTGAGCTGGGTTTAGACAGTTGAGGACTGGAGCAGGTGGAGATGGAGGAATTAAAACGTGGTCATCATATATTTTTATAGTTCTATATTTTGTTGCAGACATCAGGTGTTTTAATGTTTTTCCAATATTTCCTTTTTTATTTAAGAACAACACATTTTAATCTGCAGGATATCCCAGTCTGTTTTTCTGGTTATAAATTAGATTATTTTCCCAGCTCAGCAATAGTCAATAAATAATTATCTTTAAAACACCAACAACATGATAACAGCTGTAATCAGCGGCCCTGAGCGCGTGCGGTCCGTTCCTCGGGCAGAGCGCGCTGATTGGCTGCAGCAGTGAGCGTCCAGCTGCGGATCCAGCTGTTCACCGCTGCTGTCTGTCCTGCAGGTGAGCTTCTCGGAGGGCGGACCGGGGTCCAACTCGACCGGCAGCGAGGTAGCGTCCATGTCGTCCCAGCTTCCAGACACGCCGAACAGCATGGTGTCCAGCCCCATCGAGGCCTGAGCAGCGCGAGGACCGACTGCACCGACAACCCCTGGTTGTATTTTGACACTGTGAAGACAATCATGGGATTTTACACAGACACCGTCGACCGTCCGCCGGTCGGCCGGTGCCGCCGCTCACCGCCCGGTTCCAGTTGCCAAACATGAAGACATGACCGCGGCTCCGCGGAGGAGAGAGAACAGACTGGTGATTTTTGAATTTGATACACGCTCATCATTGATGGAGGGAACAGCACCGCTTCTTCAGTTAGTTTCTCTTCATGAGTGCTAAAGCATTTGCAACAAGGTTACCTCTCTTCTGCCACAGGCTGCGTGGGACTGTTGTGTGAGTTAGTGTCCGTTTCAGAATATTTCTTTCTCTCCCAAAGATGTGTAAATTATTAATAAGTTAAATACCGTTAGCTCTGGAAGAAAATGTTTTGTTTGTTCCCGTGCAACAAAATTATTTATTATTTATTGTCGACAAATTTGCCACCTTTTGTGTAACTTTCGTAACTGAAGTAAAAAGAAAGAAAAAGATTTGAACTGTTTGACTTCCTGTTTTTGAGCTTAACGTGAGATGAGAGTTGAATGGCTGGACGGATCTGCTGCGGAACATCTGGACCTCAGCAACTCGTCCGGATCTATAAACACTCCAATTTCATTATTATAAATCCATGAATCTGTTTCAGGACATTTTTCATCTTGAATTGTTTCAGTCTCACTGATCTGGACCAGTTGAATCAGGTGAAACGTTTCTGAAATAATTTCATCAAACAACCACTTTACAGTTCAATTAAAATTCCAATTAGACAATTTAAGATTTAATGTCTGTCTACCATAATGCAACAATATTTATGTATTTGTTGGGATTTATATCAATTTATATTGAAGCTTTGTCAGAGGTGTTTTTTCCTTCAGTCATAAAAAACAGGAGAATATTCAGTTCTCTGTTTTTAATGATGATTGTTGGATGATGACTTTTAAGAACTTCAGGAGCAGGAGGTGCTTCTAAGAAAAACTGCTGATAACAAACAATGTAATGTTTCATTATTTTAATGTTTCATTATTTTCATTCCGGCCCAGAAAGCTTCTTTAAACTCCGTCTGAGTTCCTGACAGACGGTCTCATGATAAACATTATAAATCTGTCATTTGCTGCAGGTGTTTTTCATGAATTCCAGGTTGTTGTTTAAAAGATGAAAAGATGCGTTGTCATGGAGAGAGATGTGAGCGGTCCGAACATCCCGTCTGTCCTCAGAGCATCCTGCTGTCGGAGCAGCTTTTTATTTACTTTATTTATTTAGCATTTTATTTTCTTCATGAATTCATTTAAAACATGAATTCATTTAAAACATGAACTCATTTAAAAGTTTCATGTGAGTCTCTATAATCCAACACAGATTAAAAACAGAATTACACGAAATACAACTATTGGAAACAGCACAAACTGAACAAAATTAATTGAAACCAAAACCAATAACTGAACATTTATTTACATAAGAAAAAAATATTCTCCTCTTAATCTTAATCTGAAATCTTTTGATCTTTTAACGCAGGAACAGGAAGGTGAGCTGTTGGTCAGCAGAGTAATTAAAATGTAAAAACTGGACAGCAGAATGAGACGATGATGAAAATATGGAGATGTTAAATGTTCCAGTTGAGCGTCGGTGACTGCAGGAGCCTCGGTGCTGTGATGTGGGTCTGTGATGTCACACATGCAGCGCCTGCAGGACGACGACACGCTGACAGAATCATTTTCCATAAAGTCCAACGTGCTGCAGAAGGTTCTGGTCGGAGACCTGCTGGATCCGAACATGTGAGTGCGTCTCTGCTTTTAAAATCCTGCTTCTCTTCTTCAGCACCTTCCAACAATGACAGCTGCAGGAACTAAAACTGCACGTTCTGACCCAACATGTGGTTCTGATACCAGATAATGAATCAGACACATCATACTTCATGAGTGGAAGACAGGTGAATGTTGACAGGACGCGTACCTCAGAGCCGGACGGTACCGTATGTTCCCTACAGAATGGATCTCTACAAACACAGTTAGCATTGGTTCTGTTTTGGTTCTATTTAGGTTTCGTGTTGGTTCTGTGTTGGTAGTGTTTTGGTTCTATTTTGGTTCTGTGTTGGTTCTGTGTTGGTTCAGTGTTGGAAGTGTTTTGGTTATGTTTTAGTTCTATTTTGGTTCTGTGATGGTTCTGTGTTGGTAGTGTTTTGGTTCTGTTTTGGTTCTGTGTTGGTTCTGTTTTGGTTCTGTGTTGGTTCTGATTTGCTTCTGTTTTGGTTCTGTTTTGGTTCTGTGCTGGCTCTGTTTTGGTTCTTTGTTGGTCGTGTTTTGATTCTGTTTTGGTTCTGTGTAGGTAGTTGGTTCTGTGTTGGTTCTGCTCGGACTCTCGGTGTGTGTGTATTCAGCTGCTGATGCTCCGTCTCATGATCTCTGACATGGGGAGTAACAGAACTCTGAGTTCAGTCTCTGTGTGGACCGGTTCTGCACTAGTTGTGATTGGCTTCTGCTGATTTAAAGATAGATCAGAACCATGACCCATTGGTTCTGTTTTGGTGGTGCTTTGGCTCTGTTTTGGTTCTGTGTTGGTTCTGTTTTGGTATCCATCAGATAGAATCCGTCGGTGGAATCAGTTGGTGGAAACTTCCTGTTTGTCTGTTTGTCTGATGGCAGCGTCTTCCTGCAGAGCGCCGCAGAATCCATCGGTTGAATCCGTCAGATAGAATCCTACAGATATAAATCATTTGAGAGTCTGATTCTTAGTCTCTCAACCAAACTGGAAAGCAGAGAAACAGATTGTATTGTTGTTGTTTATCTCCCACCTGGTCCTTATTCAGAGTTTCTAACTGAACTCTGACTTTTGATCAGATTTAGTGCTGAGTTCAGATAAAGTGATGATAGTGGGAGACTTTAACATTCATGTTGACGTGGACAACGACAGCCTCAGTTCTACTTTCAGATCATTATTAGATTCTATAGGCTTTTATCAGGATGTAAATAAACCCGTCACCGTGGTAACCACACCCTCCATCTGGTTCTGTCGTATGGGATGGAAACTGAAAATGTAATAGTATTTCCTCCAAACCCTGTTTTGTCGGACCACTTCTTATGAACATCTGAAGTTACAATAATGGACTACACAGCATGTGGGAATAAATCCCACTACAGTAGATGTCTGTCAGATGATGTCGTGGCCAAGTTTAAGGAAGCAGTTACATGTTTATCCTCTTCGATGCCGTGTGTTAAAGCAGTGGAAGACATCTACGTTGATCTTAGTCCCACACTAGTGGATCATCTGGTAGAAAACACTGCAGTATCTCTGCTACAACTCTAGATGATGTCGCCCCTCTGAAGAAGAGAGTCATGAACCAGAGGAAGTTGTCTCCGTGGTATAACTCAGAACTACGCTCTGCTAGGCAGCGACTAGAAAGATGGAAAGGAAATGGAGTTCCACTAATTTAGAAGAATTTCACCTGCCTGGAAGGAGAGTCTAATATTATATAAGAAAGCTCTTCGTAAGGCCAGAACTTTATATTATTCATCATTAATAGAGGACAACAAGAACAACCCCAGGTTTCTTTTCATCACTGTAGCAGGCTGACAAAGAGTCCCAGTTCTGTTGAGTCCTCTATTCCTTCAGCTCTCAGCAGTAATGACTTCATTAACTTCTTTACTAATAAAATTCTTACTATCAGGGAGAGAATCGGGCCGACCCTTCCTGACACCATCACTGATGTGATGTTAAGCACAGCAGCCCTGAAAGCAACTGTAGGACCAGATGTAAACTTGGAACATTTCTCTCCTGTTGAGCTCTCTGAGTTAACTAGAATTATTTCTTCATCTGGATCCTCTAGCTGTCTGTTAGATCTCATCCCAACTAAACTTTTTAAGGAAGTCTTCCCTTTAATTAATACTTCCATATTAGATCAGATCAACCTATCTATTGTAACCGGCTATGTACCGCAGGCTTTTAAAGTGGCTGTAATTAAACCTTTACTTAAAAAGCCGACTCTTCATCAGCTGTTTTAGGAAACTACAGACCAATTTACAACCTGACGTTTATTTCTAAAATCCTTGAAAAAGTTGTTGCAAACCAACTTTGTGATCATTTATAAAGGAATGATCTGTTTGAAGATGTTCAGTCTTTAGAGTTCATCATAGCACAGAAACAGCTCTGGTGAAAGTTACTAACGACCTTTTATTAGCCTCAGATAATGGACTCGTCTCTGTACTTGTTCTTCTGGACCTCAGTGCTGCTTTTGATACGATTGATCATACGATCTTATTACAGAGATTAGAAGACGTTACGAGGATTAAAGGAACTGCATTAGACTGGTTCAAATCCTACTTATCAGATAGATTCCAGTTTGTCCATGTAAACAATGAGTCTTCCAGACAAACAAGAGTTAGTTATGGAGTTCCACAAGGCTCAGTGTTAGGCCCAATACTTTTTACTTTGTACATGCTTCCATTAGGAGATGTCACCAGGAAGCACTGCATCAACTTCCATTGTTATGCAGATGACAC
Organism: Embiotoca jacksoni; assembly: GCF_022577435.1. NCBI lineage: Eukaryota > Metazoa > Chordata > Actinopteri > Embiotocidae > Embiotoca > Embiotoca jacksoni. Next base: position 383,903 of record NW_027185438.1, read on the forward strand.
TCAGCTATATCTTTCTATAAAACCAGATGAAACTAATCAGTTAGTAAAACTTGAAGCCTGTCTAAAAGACATAAAGGCCTGGATGACCAAGAACTTCCTGCTTCTAAATTCAGACAAAACAGAAGTTCTTGTACTTGGTCCTAAACACCTCAGAAACTCTTTCTGTAATCACTTAGTTACTCCAGATGACGTTGTCTTGGCCTCCAGCAAAACTGTGAGGAACCTTGGAGTCATCTTTGATGAGGATTTGTCCTTTAGACACCGTATAAAGCAAATCTCCAGAACTGTCTTCTTTCATCTACGTAATATTAATAAAATCAGGAAAATCCTTCCTCAGTGTGACGCAGAAAAACTCATTCATGTGTTTGTTACTTCTGGACTAGATTATTGTAATTCCTTGTTGTTAGGATGTCCAAATTACTCATTAAAAACCTGCAGCTGATCCAAAATGCTGCAGCAAGAGTACTGACGGGATTTATCAAGAGAGATCATATTTCTCCAGTTTTAGCTTCTCTTCACTGGCTTCCTGTGAAATCAAGAATAGAATTTAAAATGATCTTGATGACTTACAAAGCTCTACATGACCAGGCTCCATCATATCTTAGAGATCTTTTAGAACCATATAATCCCAGCAGAGCACTTCTCTCTCAGTACGCTGGTCTACTTGTGGTTCCTAGAGTTTCCAGAAGTAGAATGGGAGGCGGAGCTTCAGTTTTCAGGCTCCTCCCCTGTAGAACCAGGTCCCAGTTTGTGTTGGAGGGGCAGAAACCCTCTCTAGCTTTAAGATTAGACTCAAAACGTTCCTTTTTGATGAAGCCTATAGTTAGGGCTGGCTCAGGTAGACCTGAACAACCCTTAGTTATGCTGTTATAGGCCGAGGCTGCTGGAGGACCTCGTTACATGCTGATCTTCTTTTCTTTCCTCCTACTCTTTAACTGACTCATACCTCACCATCTTTTTCTCTCCCATAGTTTCTTCTTATTATCTGTTGTCTCCATTCAGTTCCTTCACTCGTGTAGTTTCTGTTCTTTCTTTTCCAGATGTCCCGTCATGGAGCTGCATGTCTCCGCTCTGTGATTGTCGTCTCCACCAACAGTTCTTCTCTTCTATCTCTATGCTGTCCTTTTCTCTCTCTATTTTCCTCTCACTCCAACCGGTCAAGGCAGATGGCTGCCCACCTGTGAGCCTGGTTCTGTTAACAGATGCTCCGCCCACCTCTGATCCTGGTTCTGTTAACAGAGGCTCCACCCACCTCTGAGCCTGGTTCTGTTAACAGAGGCTCCGCCCACCTCTGACTCTGGTTCTGTCGGAGGTTTCTTCCTGTTAAAGGGAGTTTTTTCTTCTCTCTGTTGGAGGTTTTTCTCTCTTAAAGAGGAGTTTTTTCCCTCCCAGCTTATGTGAGAATTGTTGAATTGTTGAATTGTTGAATTGTTGGTTTCTCTATATAATATTGTAAAGTCTTGCTCTAAGGACTTTAATGTGTTAAGTGCCATGAAATAACCCGTGTTGTGATTTGGCGCTATATAAATACAATTTAATTGAATTAGAAAGACTCTGTCGGTGGAATCCGTCAGATAGAATCCATCAGATAGAATCTGTCAAATTTAATCTGTCGGTGGAATCTGTTGGTGGAAACCGTCGGTGGAATCCGTCAGACAGAACCCGTCAGATAGAATCTGTCAGATTGAATCCGTCGGTGTAATCTGTTGGCGGAAACCGTCGGTGGAATCCATCAGATAGAATCCGTCCGTGGAATCTGTTGGTGGAAACTGTTTGGGAAATGCGTCAGATAGAATCTGTCAGATAGAATCTGTCGGTGTAATCTTTTGTTAGAAACTGTCGGTGGAATCCATCAGAAACAATCTGTCGAAGGAATCCGTCGGTGGAGTCCAACAGATAGAATCCGTTGGTAGAATCCCACTCCCTGAATCCGTCGGAGGAGTCCATCAGATAGAATCCATCGATGGAAGCCATCAGATAGAAACCGTCGGGGTACTCCGTCAGTGGAATCCATCAGATAGAATCTGTCAGATAGAATTAGTCGGTGCACTCCATCAGTGGATCCGTCAGATAGAATCCGTCAGATAGAATCCATCCAATAGAATCTGTCCAATTGAATCCGTCGTTGGAATCCATCCAATAGAATCTGTCGTTGGAATCCGTCGTTGGAATCTGTTGTTTGAAACCTTCGGTGCAATCCGTCGGATAAAATCCATTGGTGGAAACCATCAGATAGAACCCATCAATGGAATCCGTCAGATAGAATCCATCGATGGAAGCCATCAGATATAATCCATCGGGGTACTCCGTCGGATAGAATCCATCGATAGAATCCTTCAGATAGAATCTGTCTGATAGAAACAGTCGGTGGAATCCATCAGATAGAATCCATCAGGTAGAATCTGTCAGTAGAATCTTTTGGTAGAAACTGTAGGTGGATTCCATCAGATAGAATCCATCAGTGGAATCCGTCAGATAGAATCCGTCCAATAGAATCAGTCGGTGGAATCCGCTGGTGGAATCCGTCCGATAGAATCCATCAGATAGAATCCGTCAGATAGAATCCATCCAATAGAATCAGTCGGTGGAATCCGCCAGGTAGAATCCGTCGGATAGAATCTGTCGGTGGAATCTGTTGGTAGAAACTGTAGGTGGATTCCGTCAGATAGAATCCATCAGATAGAATCCATCAGATAGAATCCGTCGGTGGAATCTGTCCAATAGAATCCGTTGGTGGAATCCGTCATTGGAATCTGTTGGTTGAAACCTTCTGTGCAATCCAGCGTATAAAATCCATCGGTGGAAACCATCAGATAGAATCCGTCAGATAGAATCCGTGGGTGGAAACCGTCTGTTGAATCCGTCAGATAGAATCCGTCCAATAGAATCCGTCAGTGGAATCCGTCAGATAGAATCCGTCAGATCGAATCCGTTCAATAGAATCTGCCAGATAGAATCCGTCGGATAGATTCCGTGGGTGGAATTAATCGGTGGAATCCATCAGAATGAATCTGTCGGTGGAATCATTTGGTGGAATCTGTCGGTGGAATCCGTCAGATTGAATGCGTCCAATGGGAATCAGTCGGTGAAATCCATCAGATAGAATCCGCCCGATAGAATCCGCCGGATAGATTCTGTCGATGGAACCCGTCGGTGGAGTCCATCAGATAGAATCTGTCGGTGGAATCTTTTGGTGGAAACTGTCGGTTGAATCCATCAGATAGAATCCGTCCGATAGAATCCATCGGTGGAATCTGTCAGATAGAATCCGTCGGTGGAATCCAATGGTGGAATCCATCATATAGAATACATCGGTAGAGTCCCACTCCCTGAATCCGTCGGTGGAATCTGCTGGTGGAAACTGTCGGTTGAATCCATCGGTGGAATCCGTCAGATAGAATCCGTCAGATCAAATCCGTCTGTGGAATCTGTCCAATAGAATCCGATGTGGAATCCGTTGTTGGAATCTGTTGATTGAAACCTTTGGTGCAATCCGTCGGATAAAATCCATCGGTGGAAACGATCAGATAGAATCCATCAGATAGAATCCGGCGGATAGAATCCGTCGGACAGATTCCGTGGGTCGAATCTGTTGGTGGAATTTGTCGGTGAAATCCGTCGGTAGAATCCGTCAGATAGAATCCGTCAGATACAATCCGTCAGATAGAATCCCTCAGATACAATCCATCCAATAGAATCCGTCGGTGGAATCCATCAGATAGAATCCGTCCGATAGAATCTGTCGGTGGAATCCGTTGGTGGAATCCGTCACATAGAATCCATCGGTAGAATCTGTTGGTTGAAACCTTCGGTGCAATCAGTCGGATAAAATCCATCGGTGGAAACCATCGGATAGAATCTGTAGGTGGAAACCGTCTGTTGAATCCATCCAATAGAATCAGTCGGTGGACTCCGTCAGATAGAATCCATCCAATCGAATCTGTCAGATAGAATCCGTCAGATAGAATCCGTCAGATAGAATCCATCCGATAGAATCAGTCCAATTGAATCCATCCAATAGAATCAGTCGGTGGAATCCGTCAGGTAGAATCCATCAGTGGAATTTGCCAGATAGAATCCGTCAGATAGAATCCGTCGGATAGAGTCCGTCGGTGGAATCCGTCGGCGGAATCTGTCAGATAGAATCCGTCGGTGGAAACCGTCAATAGAATCCATCAGTAGAATCCGTCTGTCCAGTCCAGCTGTTTAAAAGTCCACATCTGTACAACCTTACCAACAGAGGTCGTGGGTTAACTTTGCTGATGATAACTCTGAATATTCTGATTTTCAGTTCCACTGTTTGATAGAATGAGACTTTAACTACATTTTATAATCAACCGGCACCTAAATCTGAATCATCATCATCATTATAGAGAAACACAACAAACCGCAGAAACTCTGAGGGGCGGTGTCACACTGAAATCTGTCCCCCAGAACAGAACCAACCTGTGTAGGTCACAGACTGTGATGGGGACAGATTTCAGCGTGACATTGAGGACTGAGGACAGACTGCTGGACATTGTAGTGACTCACTATCACCCCCTAATTAATTTAATAATTTTTTTTAATTTCACTTTATTAATCCCCGAGGGGAAATTTCTTCACTACAGCAGGGGGGCTCTCAGGGGGAGCTGCTGCAACAGGCTGCCACTAGTGTGGCGCCAGGTAACCTGACCTGAGGTGCATGTTTTTGGATGATGGGAGGAAGCCAGAGAACCTGGAGAGAACCCACGCAAGCACAGGGAGAACATGCAAACTCCGCACAGAAAGGCCCAGGACTGGATTTGAACCCGGAACCTTTTTGCTGTGAGGCGACAATGCTAACCACTGCACCACCGTGCCCCCCCAAATGTAATGTACATGTTGTAATGTACAACAACATGGAACGCTTACAGCCCCGCCCCTGAGTCGATGTGATTGGTTCCATAGTTCTGTGATGTATAAACCCGGCAATCTGAATTTGTGTTTCTGTTGCTGCCGAGGTCAGTACTGTGTTACCGTGGTAACCGCAGCAGAATTACGAAACTGGACCACTTCTTACCGGGATAAATCGCCATGGTAACTGATGCTGCATAGCTAACCTGCTCCGGAGTGGGTTATGTTCTAGATCTACAACATATGTTTTATAAAACATATTAAAGCTCCGCCCACTGACCAGTCACTTCTCTTAACAGATGACATCAGTGATGGTGGAAGACTTGGAGCTCTGTGAGCATAGAGTTCAGAGACACACAATCCTCTTTATATGAAATGAGCTGTCTTCTGTCCTCTGACGTCTTCAACACTGAGAAGAACTGACCATCAACATACCGACTGGTTTTGATTTTAAAATGTGACTCCTTCACAGCTGGAACAACCAGCAGGATAATATCTCAGTCTGAAGGTTCTGATCACTTTCGATCCACAGTTCATCTGTCTTTCTGTGACATCACACTCTTCATCATCACCAGCCTTCTGCATGTTAAAGTGTTTCCTCCACTCAGGACAGACAGGCTGTCGGCCTCATGGTGCCTCTGCTCTGTTGTACAGAACCCGGACAAAGAGTCCTAATAACAGATGCTCCAGGTCTGTCTGCCTCGGGGGCCGTATTCAGAGCTGGTGGAGGGACAGAACAAAAGAACCAGTGTACCTGGAGGTACTGTAAACCTGCAGGCCAGAGGAGACAATCAGTCCTCTGGATGAGACACATTGAATAAGGATGGACTCCGAGAGAGTCCAGTCAAAGTGTCCAAATAGCTGAAATAGAAATTGATCCTTTTAAATGATTGGCAGCCCTCATATTCTACATATATGTATACATGCCATGTTATATTCTACATACATGTATACGTCACGTTATATTCTACATACATGTATACATACCATGTTATATTCTACATACATGTATACATCACGTGTTATATTCTACATACATGTATACGTACTGTGTAATATTTGACATGCATGTATACATACCGTGTTATATTTGACATGCATGTATACGTATCTTGTTATATTTGACATGCATGTATATGTCATGTGTTATATTCTACATACATGTGTACATCACGTGTTATATTCTACATACATGTATACATACAGTGTTATATTATACATGCATGTATACATCACGTGTTATATTTGACATGCATACGTACCGTGTTATATTCGACATTTTTGTCAAGGCACTGATGAAATGATGAAGAGATGAAGTGATGAAGATGAAGTGATGAAGTGAAAATGAAGTCATGAAGTGATGAAGATGAAGTGAAGAAAATGAAGATGAAGTGATGAAGTTGAAGATGAAGTGATGAAGTTGAAGAGCTGAAAGGATGAAAAGGAAGTGACGAAGTGATGAAGTGATGAAGTTGAAGATGAAGTGATGAAGTTGAAGATGAAGTGATGAAGTTGAAGAGCTGAAAGGATGAAAAGGAAGTGACGAAGTGATGAAGTGATGAAGTTGAAGATGAAGTGATGAAGACATGATGTGATGAAGTGTTGAAGATGAAGATGAGGTGATGAAGTGAAGAAGTGATAAAGTGATGAAGTTGAAGATGAAGATGAAGAGATGAAGTTGAAGATGAAGATTAATTGATGAAGTGATGAAGTTGAAAATGAAGAGATGAAGTGGTGAAGTGTTGAAGATGAATTGATGAAGTGATGAAGATGAAGAGATGAAGTGATGATGAGATGAAGTGATGAAGAGATGAAGTGATGATGAAGTGATGAAGTGATGAAGATGAAGAAATGAAGAGATGAAGAGATGAAGTGATGATGAAGTGATGAAGTTGAAGACATGAAGATGAAGTGATGAAGTGATGAAGACTAAACACAGTGACCGGGTCAAAGAGGAAGGGACCATCGGAAGTGTCGTTGTGTGTGTGTGTGTGTGTGTGTGTGTGTGTGTGTGTGTGTGTGTGTGTGTGTGTGTGTGTGTGTGTGTGTGTGTGTGTGTGTGTGTGTGTGTGTGTGTGTTGTGTGTGTGTATGTTTCTGTGTTTGTGTGTGTTTGTGAGTGTGTGTGTGTCTGTATGTGTTTTATTGTGTTTGTGTGTTTGTTTGTGTGTGTGTGTGTGTGTGTGTGAGAGAGAGAGTGTGTGTGTGTGTGTGTGTATGTGTGTGTGTGTGTGTGTCTGTATGTGTTATATTGTGTTTGTGTGTTTGTTGTGTGTGTGTGTGTGTGTGTGTGTGTGTGTGTGTGTGTGTGTGTGTGTGTGTGTGAGTGTGTGTGTGTGTGTGTGTGTGTCTGTATGTGTTTTATTGTGTTTGTGTGTTTGTTTGTGCGTGTGTGTGTGTGTGTGTGAGTGTGTGTGTGTGTGTGTGTGTGTCTGTATGTGTTTTATTGTGTGAGTGTGTTTGTTTGTGTGTGTGTGTGTGAGTGTGTGTGTGTGTGTGTGTGTGTGTGTGAGTGTGTGTGTGTGTCTGAGTTAGACAGACACCTGTCCACCTCCACTCATTCACAGGTTCTGACACTGATCTTCATCATTCTCTTAGACAGATTAAAATATAAAATAAAAGGCTGAAATGGGTCACTAAGTACAGCTGGCAGCCGTCGGTGCACCTGGCAGGTGTAGCAGGTGTAGTGGGTGTAGCAGGTGTAGCAGGTGTAGCAGGTGAAGCGGGTGAAGAGGGTGAAGCGGGCGTAGGGGGTGAAGCAGGTGTAGGGGGTGTAGCAGGTGAAGCGGGTGAAGAGGGTGAAGCGGGTGTAGGGGGTGAAGCGGGTATAGGGGGTGTAGCAGGTGAAGCGGGTATAGGGGGTGTAGCAGGTGAAGCGGGTGAAGAGGGTGAAGCGGGTGTCGGGGGTGAAGACCGTTGTGGATGCTTCACTCATGTGGTAGAAAACACTGCAGTATCTCTGCTACAACTCTAGATGATGTCGCCCCTCTGAAGAAGAGAGTCATGAACCAGAGGAAGTTGTCTCCATGGTACAACTCAGAACTACGCTCTGCTAGGCAGCGACTAGAAAGATGGAAAGGAAATGGAGTTCCACTAATTTAGAAGAATTTCACCTGCCTGGAAGGATAGTCTAATATTATATAAGAAAGCTCTTGGTAAGGCCAGAACTTTATATTATTCATCATTAATAGAGGACAACAAGAACAACCCCAGGTTTCTTTTCATCACTGTAGCAGGCTGACAAAGAGTCCCAGTTCTGTTGAGTCCTCTATTCCTTCAGCTCTCAGCAGTAATGACTTCATTAACTTCTTTACTAATAAAATTCTTACTATCAGGGAGAGAATCGGGCAGACCCTTCCTGATACCATCACTGATGTGATGTTAAGTACAGCAGCCCTGAAAGCAACTGTAGGACCAGATGTAAACTTGGAACATTTCTCTCCTGTTGAGCTCTCTGAGTTAACTAGAATTATTTCTTCATCTGGATCCTCTAGCTGTCTGTTAGATCTCATCCCAACTAAACTTTTTAAGGAAGTCTTCCCTTTAATTAATACTTCCATATTAGATCAGATCAACCTATCTATTGTAACCAGCTATGTACCGCAGGCTTTTAAAGTGGCTGTAATTAAACCTTTACTTAAAAAGCCGACTCTTGATCAGCTGTTTTAGGAAACTACAGACCAATTTATAACCTGACGTTTATTTCTAAAATCCTTGAAAAAGTTGTTGCAAATCAACTTTGTGATCATTTATAAAGAAATGATCTGTTTGAAGATGTTCAGTCTTTAGAGTTCATCATAGCACAGAAACAGCTCTGGTGAAAGTTACTAACGACCTTTTATTAGCCTCAGATAATGGACTCGTCTCTGTACTTGTTCTTCTGGACCTCAGTGCTGCTTTTGATACGATTGATCATACGATCTTATTACAGAGATTAGAAGACGTTACGAGGATTAAAGGAACTGCATTAGACTGGTTCAAATCCTACTTATCAGATAGATTCCAGTTTGTCCATGTCAACAATGAGTCTTCCAGACAAACAAGAGTTAGTTATGGAGTTCCACAAGGCTCAGTGTTAGGTCCAATACTTTTTACTTTGTACATGCTTCCATTAGGAGATGTCATCAGGAAGCACTGCATCAACTTCCATTGTTATGCAGATGACACTCAGCTATATCTTTCTATAAAACCAGATGAAACTAATCAGTTAGTAAAACTTGAAGCCTGTCTAAAAGACATAAAGGCCTGGATGACCAAGAACTTCCTGCTTCTAAATTCAGACAAAACAGAAGTTCTTGTACTTGGTCCTAAACACCTCAGAAACTCTTTCTGTAATCACGTAGTTACTCTAGATGACGTTGTCTTGGCCTCCAGCAAAACTGGGAGGAACCTTGGAGTCATCTTTGATGAGGATTTGTCCTTTAGACACCGTAAAAAGCAAATCTCCAGAACTGCCTTCTTTCATCTACGTAATATTAATAAAATCAGGAAAATCCTTCCTCAGCGTGACGCAGAAAAACTCATTCATACGTTTGTTACTTCTGGACTAGATTATTGTAATTCCTTGTTTTTAGGATGTCCAAATTACTCATTAAAAACCTGCAGCTGATCCAAAATGCTGCAGCAAGAGTACTGACGGGATTTAACAAGAGAGATCATATTTCTCCAGTTTTAGCTTCTCTTCACTGACTTCCTGTGAAATCAAGAATAGAATTTAAAATTCTCTTGATGACTTACAAAGCTCTACATGACCAGGCTCCATCATATCTTAGAGATCTTATAGAACCATATAATCCCAGCAGAGCACTTCTCTCTCAGTACGCTGGTCTACTTGTGGTTCCTAGAGTTTCCAGAAGTAGAATGGGAGGCGGAGCTTCAGTTTTCAGGCTCCTCCCCTGTGGAACCAGCTCCCAGTTTGTGTTGGAGGGGCAGAAACCCTCTCTAGCTTTAAGATGAGACTCAAAGCGTTCCTTCTTGATAAAGCCTATAGTTAGAGCTGGCTCAGGTAGACCTGAACCAACCCTTAGTTATGCTGTTATAGGCCGAGGCTGCTGGAGGACCTCGTTACATGCTGAGCTTCTTTTCTTTCCTCCTACTCTTTAACTGACTCATACCTCACCATCTTCTTCTCTCCCATAGTTTCTTCTTCTTATCTGTTGTCTCCATTCAGTTCCTTCGCTCGTGTAGTTTCTGTTCTTTCTTTTCCAGATGTCCCGTCATGGAGCTGCATGTCTCTGATCTGTGATTGTCGTCTCCACCAACAGTTCTTCTCTTCTATCTCTATGCTGTCCTTTTCTCTCTCTGCTCTCCTCTCACCCCAACCGGTCGAGGCAGATGGCCGCCCACCTCTGATCCTGGTTCTGTTAACAGATGCTCCGCCCACCTCTGAGTCTGGTCCTGTTAACAGATGCTCCGCCCACCTCTGATCCTGGTTCTGTTAACAGATGCTCCGCCCACCTCTGATTCTGGTTCTGTCGGAGGTTTCTTCCTGTTAAAGGGAGTTTTTCTTCTCTCTGTTGGAGGTTTTCTCCCTTAAAGAGGAGTTTTTCCCTCCTAGTTTATGTGGGAATTGTTGAATTGTTGAATTGTTGAATTGTTGAACTGTTGAATTATTGAATTGTTAGTTTCTCTGTATAATATTGTAAAGTCTTGTTGTAAAGACTTTAACGTGTTAAGTGCCATGAAATAACCTGTGTTGTGTGATTTGGCGCTATATAAATAAAATTGAATTGAATTGAAACCGAGCCGAAGTTTAACTGCATCTTTATCATCTTCTGATTGTGAGCGTGAGCATCAACGACCATCTGCTCACAACATCCATGTTTTTATTCAAGTTTCATCTTCACATCTGCCCGCTCAGGCTCCTCATAATTCACTCATATTTCCCAGCAGTCATCAGGAGCATCTGCACGGTATTACAGAGCCTCCATCAGCACACAGATAGCATCTCAGAAACCACAGCAACACAAATCCACAAGACCATCTGACAGGACGACAACCTGCTGCTGCTCAGTGTGATGAGCTGCATGAAGCCGACCATGTTACAGTGTGATACTCAGAGAGGAGGCGGGGCTCCGGCAGAACAGAAGTTATATCAGAGAATAAAAGTTATATTCGTACATTTATTTGAACTCATATTTAATTGAAAACAGACCAAAGAAAACACATCAAATGTTGAAAAGGAGGAATTTTATTGTTTTATGAAAAATATCTGCTCATTTTAAATTTGATGGCAACAAAACGTCTATAAAGTTGGTCAAAAAAAGACTGGAAAAGCTGTGTAATGCAACAAAAAAAAAACACCTTGTGGAACATCTGACAACTAATTGTTACCATGGCAACAGATCCGTAACATGATTGGGTATAAAAGATGATTTCAAACGACATAGTCTCTTAGCAGTGAAGATGGTTCATAATATCATTAAAAGATTCAGAGAATCTGGAGAAATCTCTGAACACAAGGGACAAGGCTGGAAACCAAGATTGGATGGTGGTGATCTTCGGGCCCTCAGGCAGCACTGCATTAAAAACACACTATTCTGGAGTGGAAATCACTGCATGGGCTCAGGAACACTTGTGAAAAAGAACCTGTGTGCTGCTCCCAGTAATCTGCAGCAATCAGATGACATCATTTATCTACGCTGCAGCCGCCCACATGGTGGAGAGTTTGGACCAGCAAACAGCAGCTGGTCCAAATTCAAAGTGACTTCTATCTGATTCAGCAGGAGGAGCATCAGCACCTCCTCATGAACATGCACAACAAGGCAGAGTGGCAGCGCTACAAAACCAATCAGGTTTGGCTTTAAAGCACTCCAAGTGATGTTGTGTCTGCTAACCTTCATCCTCTACAACTATCACAGCCTCTCTGCGGGTGAAAACGATAACACACTTGGCTTTAAAGCACTCAGACGAGCACAACACCTGAGAGGTTTGACCATCCTTGTTTTGATAGGCTGGATCTGTGAGCTCAGGGTCGCCGCTCAAATCACCACGACAACATCCAAACCAAAACAAGCTTGACTGGAAAATCAGTGGAAGGGCTCTTACCTGGTCTGGATATCACACAAATGGATTCTGATACACACACACACACACACACACACACACACACACACACACACACACACACACACACACACACACACACACACACACACAAACACAAACAAACAAACACACGCACACACAAACACAAACACACACACACACACACACACACACACACACACACACACAAACACACACACACACACACACACAGACACACACACACACACACAAACGCACACAAACACAAACACAAACACAAATAAACAAACACACGCACACACAAACACAAACACACACACACACACACACACACACACACACACACACACACACACACAAACACGCACACACACACTTGTTACTGCTTATTCATTCTGCACAGAGAAAAACTGCTGTGTGTTTTGTGTCTAATTAAAAATGAGAGTTGAAGATAAAATCTGACCTGGTGGCCGATTGGATGTAAAATACGATTTTACTTTGAACAGCAGAGATTCAGGTTTTAACGGTACAGGGGAGGAAACAGATAATTCATTAATGATGACTAAATGATATCATTATCAGCTGCAGATTAATATTTACTGTGACTGACTGACTGTGAGTGTGTTGATGTGTAAATAAATACATGTTCGTAGGATCATTTCATCATTTCGATCCACACACACACGTGTAATGATCAGCTGACTGGGTTCAAACAACACAAACTACATTAGATGGAGGAAAGACACACATCTACATCAGGATATGAGTGTATTCAAAGACATAAATAAATACATCAGATGATTCTCCATCAGACACACGGCTGTCGTTTTATTCATTAAAAAGCAGCCGAGAAGAAGATGAACGTGGTCAGAAACACAGAGAGGCTGAAGAAGTGACAGATTTATGACGAGTAAAGAATTCTGACAGGCTTCTCCTCTTCATGTATGATATCATACATCATGATATCATGATATCATACATCATGATATCGTCAGTGGACAATTGCACGGAGAGCCTCTTCCTCTTCCTCTTCTTCTTCCTCTTCATCTTCCTCTTCCTCTCCAGGTGGACACATGCTTCTGCTCGTCAGTGATGAATGACTCCTTAAACAGCTGATCTGTAATGAGCCTGTCACTGTCAGAACTACTGGGGTTGGGGGTTGGGGGGGAGGGGTGTCACACACAGAGACACACAGACAGACACACACACATGACATGAGATATTATTTTGTGTTCTCTAAAGACATGAATGAGATATTATTTTGTGTTCTCTAAAGACATGAATGAGATGTTATTTTGTGTTCTCTAAAGACATGAATGAGATGTTATTTTGTGTATTTTCCAAAGAGACAAATAAGATTATTTTGTGTTTCTTAGAGATAAATGAGATATTATTTTGCGTATTTTCTAAAGAGATGAATGAGATATTATTTTGTGTATTTTCCAGAGATAAATTACATGTTATTTTGTGTTTTCTAAAGACATAAATGAGATATTATTTTGCGCTTTCTAAAGAGATAAATGAGATATTATTTGGCGTGTTTTCTGAAGAGATAAATGAAATATTATTTCATGTTTTCTAAAGAGATACATGAGATATTATTTTGTGTTCTCTGAACAGATACATGATACATTATTTAGTATGTTCTCTGAACAGATACATGAGATATTATTTAGTATGTTCTCTGAACAGATAAATGAGATATTATTTTGTATTTTCTCTCAACAGATAAATAACAAGCAGTGTAACTTTTCAGAGATTAGAAATGGGAAGCAGCTGCTTTATTTTTTGAGAATCTATTCTGTGGCATTTTTCCTCTGCTGTAAAGGAGAGAGGACAACAAACAAGGCCTGTATTTTTCTCTCCGTTATGGTTCTGCCCCTGGTGACTGCAGAGCGGTGGGTGGTGGTTGCCTGTTTGTCAAAGGCCCACTAGCCTTGTCCATTTTGACATTCACATGGGAGCAGTAATGATCCTAAAAGCTGCAATTAAACTGACTGTCGCGTTCCGGGGAAGCGCCTGGTGCCGGCGCTGTGCAGTACCTATTATTCCCGGTGGGAATACTCCCTGAAGAACAGCATTTTCACTGCTCCTTATCCCTGTCACATATACTAACTTTTATCTCAACATATTCAGACAGTAGAACATTCTTCTTACAGTAGTTGGGAATTTATTTTAATGTATTCATTTGATCAGAAATTAGAAGTATTTCATCACCCATATCTAAATTCAGTGGAACCTAATTAAATATCTCTGGGTTTTTTACACAGTGAGGTCGAGACGTGACAACATCACAAAAAGGAAATCAAAAATTCAACATGAGCAACAGGTGGAAAGGAAAAACAGAAAGATACAGAGAGGACAGAGAGGAAGAGAAAACTACCAGAGAGAAAACAAAGATAAAGAAGTCATATAAACACATGGAGGGTGAAAGAGAGAGGGGAGGAGCAGTGCATGATGGGAGAGCTCCCAGCAGCCTCTACAGCAGCACACCTGCAAGATGGTTCAGGGGGAGGAGAAGTCGGTGGAACTCCATGACTATTATTTCTGTCTTAGTCATCGATGACATGAACAAAGTAAACAAAGTCTTTTAGATCACAGCTGTGTAAGTGGACTATTGTTGATGTCATAAATCACGATCAGCTGCTGCTCCTTTAAATCTAAACGAACCCGACTTCAAACAGACCAACATGTCTTCAAACACACATTCCAGTCACTGCAGAAGTCAAACTGAACTGTAAAAGTGTAACTGAAGCAGCTACAGGCATAAACTGCAGCAGTTCTGTAAGTGAAACTGGGTCTTTGTTGTGAAAATAATCCATTTAAATTTGGAGTTTTCTCACATCAAGTTTTTTTTTTCATTCAAACTGACAGATTCAGAAAATGGAGACATTTAGGAAAAAGGAGCAGGACACATTTTAATTGATGAAGGTTTCGTGGGGACACATTTATATAGAATTCTATCTACGAACAGCCTCCATGGTCTGCAGCTCACCTGCCTGCAGCACAGATTGACACCCTGATCAATATATCACATACACCTGCTCACTTCTGGCTCCGCCCACAGGTTGTTTCATGCCTAATAACTGAGTCAACAAATATCTACAGTAAGTACATCTGATTCCAATACACGTGTCATAACTGTGTTCAGCTCCATTATCAGGTGACAGGGTTTATTTCCAGATGTCTATAATGAGCCTCCAGGCAGCCACATGTCATTAGCACTTAGAATAATATATGATCAGGAGCTAAACAGCCACAACGGAGGCATATTGATCGGTTATTGGTGCAGCTGATACAGAATAGATCAGCAGTGGAGAAGCTGCTTGGAAAGCACATGTACAGTAAAACAGCAGGTGGGCACATCTATCAGAGGCCTTTGGCAAACACAGACAAAAAGGGGAAAAATCATTTTAATTAGCTGAGTGAATACGGCGTGCTGAATGTGAGGGAGCCGGCTCGCTGCGGTGCACATTAAAATTGGTCTAATTTTGTGAGCAGAATAAGTCCCATCTGAGCAGCCCTGGCCGCAGTCAATCATGTTAAAAGCTACTGGTGCTTAATTTGATTTACCAATATAAAATGCAAATGAGGTGATCAAGTGGAGTGGAAGCCAGGAGGAGGAGGCTCTTTTAAGCCATCAAGTTAAATGGGAACAGACAGTCGGCTGGCAATGTAAAGAATGTTTTTGCATATTCGTTTGATTTGCGCTAAAATTTTTTAATTAGGATGGCTAATTGCTTGACAAATTGCTCCACATCAGAAAAAAGGCAGAATATATTTTTAATAAGCTCCAACACCCCCAAAGTCTCCGTTCTCCAAACCCATATGTTACATGCTCAGCCCAAACTGGGTCCTTCCAATATGTGAAAAGCCTAATTAAATAAATGGAAGATGGCACAACAGTCCCTTACAATAGTGAATGAGATAATGCCTGTAATTAGGCCCCACAAGCCTGGCCATATGCCTCCGTGCAGCACTTAGGCAGGACGGAGCTGCGGCTGCAGCAGCAAATCAAATAACTGTGGGCAGAGAAAGCTCCTGGGATTCAGATGTCTGAAGCACTCAGAGCACACGGGAGCAACGCAGAGACATCTCTCCACCAAGAAACAACACGGCACACATACATGTTCAAACCAGCACACTCACTTCATGCTGTTCGGCCGCAGCATCCCACTGAAGAGTGGATCCACAGACAATAATAGTTCTGTTGCCTGGAGACGCTCTCAAAACGACAGCCCACATGCTGCAGAGTCACACTGAGACTTATTACATCTGACATTTGGCGTTTTCATCCAGTGTCATTGTCTTCCTCACAGCAGCACAGCCGTCAGTCACAGAGTGATCACTAACATCTGGACGCATGAGAACATCTGCACGCATGAGAACATCTGGATGCATGGGAACATCTGGACACATGAGAACATCTGGACGCATGACAATGTTATGAATCCTCCAGTTCAGATTCTGTCCGTCACCATCTTTGCTAGTTCGGAGCGGTTTGGAGCAGGAAGTGACCATATTTGGACGAGCTGGGGGAGGAGCCAGCGGTGGATCTGACCGATCTGATTGGAAACCTGACGATACTACGTCCCGCCCACCGATAGCTGTAACCTGACTGCACCACAGGCCTGTCAATCAAACAGACACGCCCCCCAAAACAGGTCTTCTTGAATCTTCTTTTCTAATGAATGAGGGATTATTTTCAGATGGACCTCCAGAAAACTAATAAGAAGGAGTGACTTTAGCTAACAACACCGAGATAACTGATGGACACATTTTATTCACTTTGGATTTGATGAGAGAAGTTGAATGGGAGTCTATGGAGCCGGAGGCTTTTTGGAGCCGACCTCTAGTGGCACTCGCTGGTATTGCAGCTGAAGACACTTCTGCATCGGAACCATTTTACAGACCTGAAGCTACGAACTCTTTTATAAACAGTCTGTGGTCCAAACTCTGTAGTTACATGTCTCACTAACCTACTGCTTTGCATGCTGGGAGGGGAAGACATGAATCTTAATGTCATCATTATGAACCACATTAGATGTGAGCAGCTCTGACATCAGTCCTGAAGAGGACCAACGTTTGAAGGAGCTATCTCTCTGCTGAACAACCAGCTGCAGTTTCCATTATTTCTCTGATGTCATCATCTGCTACAAAGATTCACACAAACAGTTCACTGATGGGAGGAACTCTCACTCATGTTCAACAGAACAAGAAGAGTAGAAACCTGCAGACAAACTGAAGAGATATTAGCAGTGTCAGTATGTTCCCCACACACACTGATGGAGAGATGAAGAGCATCATCGTCATCATCAGGCCGTCTCTGGAAGCCGTCTGCTCTGATCATCACCAGCTGAGTGCTTTTAAATGAAGATTGGTGCGTTTGATGACCAGTGTGAAGTATTTTACTAAAAATACGGTTAATGATGTCATTCAGAGAGCTGGTTGTTGTTTACAGAGCGTCCTTCACGCCGTGATAGTACCTGCTCATGATGATCTCTGTAAACGACATGCTCACTGATGTTTGGTTCATTATGTAACAGTGTTTTCATCACAGCAGACATCACACAACACATGGATTCACACAATAAATTCATATTCTTATCAATCTTTTCTAAGATAAAATATTCTTCTATATAACTGCAGACTGTTTACACACCACTCAGACTGAACGTGTTGTTTAATATGAATTTTGATTCTGATGGAACGATGTTCTGTTTCAGATTTCTTCCTCTATAGTTCTTAAACATCATCAGTACCGTCTACATCTTTCTGGACCTGTTAGGAACAAATTGAATATCAGTTAACATCCTCCTCTGAGTTTACAGTAGGAACACCATCCTACAACCTCTGAACCAGACCAGGAAGAGAGCAGGACAAACAACACAGATGTGCTGCTGAGTTTTAGACTATGAAGGTGGAGTGAAGAAGAATCCTTCTTTACCAGATAACTTCCATCAAAGTGCACTGAAGTTTTCCTTTAGCTGCTCTGAGTTTGTAAAGGTTCACAGAGTCATTAAAGATCCTAAAAACTCAGAGTCCAGGTTTCTGCATTCAGTAATCTGGATAATAATCTCCCTCCCAGCTGAACATTATTACTCATTAGCCTATGAACTGAGTGGTCCGGTGGTCTGTGTGAACAAGGTGGCCTCGGGTGGAGTTTATGTTTTAATCATTGTGTCAACCTGCCCCTGAGGAAACATGAGACGTCCTACAGCCTGTGAAGGCGACACGATGAACTAAAATAGAAGAATATAAAATCTGACAAATCACTACGAACTGGCTCATGTTGGATTAGACTGCTTCAGCTGAAGACAGGTGTCCCTAATAAACTGGCCTTTAAACCAACATGTGACATTAGTGTGTTATTTTGTTCACTTGTCAGTATTAATGGGATTTAAAGGTGAGAATCTTGTTATTGCAGCGTGGCTCCGCCCACACCAGTAAACAGGACACCATGGAGGGAGATGTATTTAGCAGCCCAGCCTGAGACTGCAGAGGTAAACTGCTGCATATTAAATCTGATTAGGATCACAGGCCGTCCAATCTGCACGTTATTGTCCTGAACAACTGGAAACACGTTGTGGTTTTGTCCCTGAAGTGCAGTGTCAGCAGGAGTCAGAGTGCACTGAGAGCCGCCTCTCCACAGCAGATAAGAACCACTTAGTCGCCTCTAGCACCCCTTTCTTCCATAAATGCCCTGCCGCTGGAGTCTGTGCTCGGGGACCCAGATAGGACGGGGACAGATTGGAGCGGGGTCCCTCCTCAGCCTGTCAGCAGCCGAGGGACTCGAGCTGTTAACTTTCTATTTTAAGGACGTGTCTTCGGTGTCCTCGTCTGAAGGAGCCCCTGAAAAACAAAAGAGATTGTGTAGCTGTCTTTGTTTTGGAGCTAAATCCTCTCTTTTACTCCACATTCGTCTTTCAAGAGGCAGACTGAGCTCAGCTTTCACTGCATTCATGGAGGACCGTCTCCCATTCAGAAGCAGAGCTCAGACATTGATGCATCAGATGACAGCTCTGCTCTGTCTGAACATCCACAACGTTTTAATAGTGCTGAGGTCCAGAGACAACCAGCAGACTGCATGTTAATAGTGCTGAGGTCCAGAGACAACCAGCAGACTGCATGTTAATAGTGCTGAGGTCCAGAGACAACCAGCAGACTGAATGTTAATAGTGCTGAGGTCCAGAGACAACCAGCAGACTGCATGTTAATAGTGCTGAGGTCCAGAGACAACCAGCAGACTGAATGTTAATAGTGCTGAGGTCCAGAGACAACCAGCAGACTGCATGTTAATAGTGCTGAGGTCCAGAGACAACCAGCAGACTGCATGTTAATAGTGCTGAGGTCCAGAGACAACCAGCAGACTGCATGTTAATAGTGCTGAGGTCCAGAGACAACCAGCAGACTGCAGGACTCTGTAGACAGTTTACCTGCAGTGAAGCCCTAAGGACATCTGGTAATGTCTCAGTCTCTAAATGTCTCTGGAGAAGAAGACACAAAGACAAGGTCTCTCAGCACCGTCTTCTTCATGATCAGGACGGAGGGGACGGTACCATGTTAGAGCGGAGTGTGTCTTTACTGCCCCTTGTGTGTTTTTACTGCACATTGTGTGTTTTTATTGCAAATTGTGTTTTACTGCAAATTGTGTGTTTTACTGCACGTTGTGTGTTTTTATTGCACGTTGTGTGTTTTTACTGCACGTTGTGTGTTTTTACTGCACGTTGTGTGTTTTTACTGCACGTTGTGTTTTTACTGCAAATTGTGTGTTTTTACTGCAAATTGTGTGTTTTACTGCACGTCGTGTGTCTTTACTGCATGTTGTGTAGCTGGTGATACACGCTGGTGAACACAATGTGCTCCCGTCTGTCTTTTCTTGAATCATGAAAGAAGAGCAATAAAAACTTGTGATATTTAATACTTTCCCTCCAGAACCTTTAGTGAGTCGGAGCTCAGGTTGATTTATGTGTTGAATGATGAACAATGTGTTGTTGTAACACAATAAGATGTGTAGATGTTGTATCGCAGGCTGTCATCTGTGGAGCTGCAGAGCTGGAAGACAGAATCTCTGCTGTAGATCTGGAACTTTTCTCTGATTTATGCAGACAGATAAATCAAAATGACCTCTGTTCACCTTTACATTCATTCTATTGTCAGGTGTACATATTCCTGTTTAGTGTGTTGCTGGGTTAATAACTGTCGGGCCTGTATTTAATTATGCCTATTGGCAGCAATTTGACATCCTAGATGTGAATATCTACACGTTTTCGGTGCCACAACTCTTTCAGGTTCAAAGATTGACAGTAAAACGGCTCGCTGTGTTTAATTCTGCACTACTTCAGATATATTTGTTGGATTTCCACGTACGTCTGAAGTATGTTCTACTATATGCATGTAGATCAGCTGATCTGCAGAGTGAGAGTGAAACGCTGTGATTGAACAGAGTTTGGCTTCGCTGTATTCTGCTGACAGTAAAGATTAACCACACGTTTGGCCCTTCGAAGCGTTCCAACACAGATTTCAGAAATCGTCTGACAGACAGAGTCGACCTCACAAATGGAAAACGGTTCCACTTGGTAAAACTGCAGCTCTGGAGCCATGAATATTTACACACATTCACTCATCTCATGTTTCCATCATGAAGCTCATCAGTGTTTCACAGGTGGAAAAAAAAGACTGAATCGGTGGTGATGAAGAGGAACAGGAAGTATGAAGACCTGCTGTTCTGTTTGTTAATCAAACCAAAGGAAAGATTAAAGAGGAAGAAACTGAACGTCATGTGAGCTCAGCAGGGTCATGAAGGGTCAGACGCTCTGAGGGGACGAGTCTCAGCAGAAACTTTATGAATTTATGTCTGCAGCTCTTCACGATGTATCATGATGGATGTTTAAGACAGTCAGTGGAAGTTCACCGGGTCACCTCTGTACCTAACACCACCTACAGAAGGTCTGGTTCTGGTCTCAGTGAGAACTTCACAGCACACATGTGAGTCTCTGAACCAGCCGGACTGAACAGGTCTCTGTGTTCCTGCAGGTTCTGATGACAGTCTGCCTCCATATCGTCTGTCAGAAGGTAACAGAGCAGCTGAAAGGAGATAAAACGGACACCTTCATACAAGTTTCAGGTGTGTACAGGTGAGTACGGTTAGGTTAGGTTAGGTAGTTACTTTATCAGTATCGAGTATCAGAACACTGGATGGACCTGTGTGAGGAGAGTAAAACAGAAATCAGGAGGTGCATCCTGTATTCTGATCCTCTGAGGAGAATACCCCCCCCCCCTTTCCTGTTTAGAAGCGGTGGAGCGTCGTCGTCCGGCTGCAGACGAAGTGTTGAGTCTGGATAACGTCTGCTGCAGCTGATGGTCCGTCACTCATCGCTGCTGTAACTGATAATGTTCCTGAGATATTAGATATTAATGACAGCTCACAGAAACATGTTGTTTTAACAGAAAACAGAAATCTGTTATCATGTTTGAACATGGGTTAGGGTTACATACAGTATTAATCCTTATTTATTTATCTACCAGCGCACCTTCACTATGACTGTTCAGTTTTATTTCAAATTTAATGAATGAAATGTAAAACATGACACATGGATGATGATGAACGGCCTAAGATCTCAACTTTAAACTCTTTATTATGTTAAGAATAACATAAATAACATTATGGGGTAAACTATTAACAATAATATCACTGTAGATATTTCATTGGTTCCAATCTTTTTATATTTCTGACTAAAGAACTGAAGTTAACCATCATTGATCTCTGCAGCATTCACTGCTTCAAATAACTGAAGGAGAATCTGGGATCCGTTCATTTCAAAATAAAATGATGTCAGACTGAGTGTTCTGGTTTTATGTCCGAACCATTTGAAGCCCAGACAGAAAAACATTTCACATATTTTACATGTTCCTTTGAAAACCCACAATAAAATGTGGATTTGTATTTTGTTTTTAATTCTTAGAGCATTATTTCATTATTATGTTATGTTTATATTATGTTATTATGTTTGTCATGATTTAAATATTTGAAAAACTCTGATGCACAAATATAATTGATGAGTTTTTTCATATCAGTTTTGGTGTAATTTAATTATTTCCTCCATCAGCAATGAAAAGCTAAAAAAAAATTCAGAAACATGGTTTAAACTGTTTGAAGCAGATCATAATGAGAATGGTTTTAATGTCTCGAGAGATTCTGACTGTAAAAAACCTTCAAACTCAAACGACATCATTATATTTATACATTTTATCGACAATAATTTTAAAGGAACACGAACTAAATAATTAGACAAAATCATTTGTTTTGATACTACATGAACATTAGCAGCTCATCTCACAACAATTAACCATTTAAAATATTTAAATATATCATATAAGACTTCAGAGACCAAAACATTTTGACGTGAAATATTTTACAGAAAACATTTGACAGCACGGTCGAAAGTAATTTGTAAAATTACAAACACACACACAGACAGGTACATCGGCTTACCTTCACACACACACATATGTTTTGTTGGAACCAGAACCTCGACCTTGTCGGCCTCGATGACCTCGCCGGTTCTCGTCAGTTCTCGTCGGGCCTCGTCGGGCCTCGATGACCTTGTCGGTTCTCGTCGGTTCTCGTCGGGCCTCGTCGTTCTCGTTGGTTCTCGTCGATTCTCGTCGGGCCTCGTCGGGCCTCGTCGGTTCTCGTCGATTCTCGTCGGGCCTCGTCGGGCCTCGTCGGGCCTCGTCGGTTCTCGTCGGGCCTCGTCGGGCCTCGTCGGTTCTCGTCGATTCTCGTCGGGCCTCGTCGGTTCTCGTCGGGCCTCGTCGGTTCTTGTCGGGCCTCGTCAGGACTCCCAGACGTGCTTTATCAGCCCATGTTTCATAAATACGTCAGGGACGGAGCACCCACCTGCACATGTCTCCCCTCCTACCTCCCCATCCATTTTCCAGCCAACTGGCCAGGACAAAGCAAGAGGTGCAGCTCTAAGGTGTCCTCTCAGCGGAGAGCTTTCTGCTTCTTTATTTCAGACAGGCGAGCCCTTCTCTCCCTCACACCAAACACAGTGCAGTGGGGCCCAGCTTTATTTTCCTCCGTGGGGAAAAACCTGAGCAGGGACAACAGAAAGTGGCTTTAGAATAGAGGTCTGAAAGAGGGCAGCTGTAGTCTGAATGAGACTCCATGTGCTTTGTGTTTTAAATGAGCATTGTCTGTCCGTCAGTGAGGGCAGCCATGCTGGGACATCTTAAACAAACTCTGTGATGAAGTCATGTGGAGCTCAGAGCGCCGTCATGGAGACGAGGTCGCCGGTTCTACAGACTCTCTTCTGACTGATGTTCACCTCTTAATAACAGATAAAGCTGTGACTTCATTCATCTTTACATGGTAACTAAAAGAAGTATATTCATATGTATAATCTGTCAGTGACGAGGAGCCTCTCCAGGTGAAGGGCAGGGAGGAAGTTGCTCTTCTTTGTCCCCCGTCTCCACCACCTTGTCCTGCTTTGTGTCCCTGAAAACATAATGAGATTTTCAAGTGCGCTGCCACCTGGTAGATCCACTTTCTTTTCTGCGCTGCGTCCCCTTTCCACACGGCTGAAAAGAGTGGTTTGTCTGTCCCCAGTTAAATATGCACTTGACGAGCTCTGAGGCAGAAACTGAACCTGAATCATAAAGTGGAGCTGAGAAACAAAGGAGAGGGACGCATCTGCGCTAATGACTCCCAGGATTCGGTCCAGAGACACGTCCTCGCTGCGCTTTTGGTTCTCGTGTTCGTATAATTCATCACACTCTGTTTACATCAGCATTTTCTGGTTAAACTGGATAACACATCCTGTCTTCAGTGTGCTCACCCTCTGAGGGTGGGAAGTCTTCCACGTTTAATTTGTTATCTCAAAATAATTTCACGTGAATTATGAAACATTACCACACTGTAATGGATGACTATGAACGATGAGCTTGACATCATAAAAACAATCTTTTTTTTTTAAATTTCACTTTATTAATCCCTGAGGGGAAATGTCTTCACTACAGCAGGGGGGCTCTCAGGGGGGAGCTGCTGCAGCAGGCTGCCACTAGCGCGGCGCCAGGTAACCTGACCTGAGGTGCATGTTTTTGGATGATGGGAGGAAGCCGGAGAACCCGGAGAGAACCCACGCAAGCACAGGGAGAACATGCAAACTCCGCACAGAAAGGCCCAGGACCGGATTCGAACCCGGAACCTTTTTGCTGTGAGGTGACGATGCTAACCACTGCACCACCGTGCCACCCAAATTTGAGACACACACACATATATATATATATATAAGAAAGCTTTTTAAGTGTTAATTATAATTATTAAAAAAATAATAATAAATAAAATTTAAATGTAAATAAAAACAGAATGCAATGATTTTTAAATCCCATAAACTCATATTTAATTGAAAACAGACCAAAGAGAACATAACAAATGTTAAAATTGAGAAATTATATTGTTTTCTGAAAAATATCTACTTATTTTGAATTTCAAAAAATTGTGACAGGATCAACAGAAGACTGGAAATGTTGTGTAATGATAAAAAAAAAAACCCACCTGGTGGAACATTGACACCTAATCAGGTTACCATGGCAACAGATCAGTAACATGATTGGGTATAAAAAGAGGATTCAGCAGTGAAGATGGGGAGAGGTTCACCACTCTGTGAAAGACTGTTTGGGAAAATAGTTTAACAATCTAAGAATAATGTTCCTCAACGTAAAACTACAAAGAATTAGTGGATTTCATCATCTACAGTTCATAATATCATTAAAAGATTCAGAGAATCTGGAGAAATCTCTGAACGCAAGGGACAAGGCTGGAAACCAATATTGGATGGTGGTGATCTTCGACCCGAGATCATTGAAGATGGACTGAGGTGAAGTGGAAAACTGTCCTGAGGTCTGATGGATCACAATCTGAGATTCTGTTTGGAAATCATGGACGCTGCATCCTCCAGGTTAAAGAGGAGAGGGACCATCCAGCTTGTTATCAGCTCAGTTCTAAAGCCAGCATCTGTGATGGTACAGGGATGCATTAGTGCACATGGCATGGGTAGCTTGAACATCTGGAAGGAAGCATTAATGCTGAATGATATATTCAGGTTTTGGAGCAACATATGCTGCCATCCAGACAACGTCTCTTTCAGGGAAGGTCTTGTTTATTTCAGCAGAACAACGTCCAACCACATTCTGCACGTATTCCAACAGCATGGTTCTCTAGTAGAA
This sequence comes from Embiotoca jacksoni, assembly GCF_022577435.1. NCBI lineage: Eukaryota > Metazoa > Chordata > Actinopteri > Embiotocidae > Embiotoca > Embiotoca jacksoni. The sequence goes on from NW_027185438.1 coordinate 409,039, forward strand.
GAGTCCGCTGATAAACTGGCCTCCTGCAGTCCAGACCTGTCAATCATTGAAAACATCTGGAGCATCAGGACATGAACAATACAACAAAGGAGACCCTGAACTGTTGAGCAGCTGAAATCCTCTATCAGGCAAGAATGGGACCACATTTCACTTTCAAAACTCCAGAAACTGGTCTCCTCAGTTCCCAAAGGTTTCCAGAGTGTTGTTAAAAGAAGAGGTGATGCAGCTCAGTGGTGAACATGATCCTGGAACAACTAGGGAACATTATGAACATTGTAGAGAATGTCATCGAGAACGTCGTAGAGAACGTCATCAAGAACGTTAGAGAGAAGCTCAGCGTTCATAATGTGCTCATCACCGTGGAGCCGATCTGAGACACATTGTCCTGCTGGAAGAGTAACGACAGCTCCTCCTCCTCCTCCTCCAGGATCATCATGTTTCACTGACATGTGCATCAGTGCCAGTTCCTGTCGCGAGCCCGAAGGTGTCGATTCAAACTTTTTGTCCGCTCAGTGCTGTTTCTAAACACACTTTTCATTCTGTGTGGAAACTGAAGGAAGCACAGAAGCAGCGTTTGTGTTCAGGAAGAATTATGAGCGGACCCCTGGAGTCAATCCCTGTGCTCCCCTCAGTCGTCACCTCTCCGGACCGCCGCTGAAAGACGCCTCAGACTTTTGTCACCAGCAGGTTATTGTATTTCTAATTAAGCCAGGTTAATCTCCCAGCTTTGTGCCATTTGCAAAGTGATATGGGTGCATCACCATGGCAAAGGAACCAGTACTGGGCCCTCCTGTACAACCGCACAATGCAGTAGAGAGTTGTTCTTTTAATGCTTCTGTCATAAAACATGAACTCAGGAATTTATTTTAAGGATGTGACATGTTTAAATACCTTTAATATCAAGAGGTTAAATAAAAACAAACAGCAGAGACACGTTTTAATTCCTTTAATAGCAAGAGGTT